>NC_059273.1:1702500-1762500 GCF_017591435.1 Portunus trituberculatus
TTTCTTAGGTCGTGGACAGCAGGTAATAAATGTGTGTATAAGTGTTTCTCGGAGTGAATGTGTGTGAGCGCCCGAGTAAGTGCTTGTGGGAGACACTCGTTTGGTGAGGATGCCCGGCCACCACAACGAAAATAAATCACCTTGCCGCCGCCCCAAACCTTCCCGAACCAGGTGACGGGACTTAAGCTCTGCTGAGGGGCCACACTAGACCACTTATTCCCCGCCTCCTCACCACCGGTTACATGCCTCGCGCTCCGCCACAACCTACCCAAAACACCGGTATAATACGCCGCAGAACATGTTCTCCTTTCCTTTCTTCTACATTTGTATATCTCCTTATTCACATTCGTCTGGAAAATGGTCTTTAAGATGTCTAGCTCTCTCTCTTCATGCACGGAGATTATGTTTAATGTCTCCGAAAATGAAATACAAAATTGCAGTTTTATTTTCCCGAGCGTCTCCCTGCGTTGTGGCGTCTGGCAAGCGGCTGCACCTGTTCGAAATCACTTAGAAGCGTTATTCCGACACAACCCCAGATTGTCGTAAATATGGCGGTGAGCTGGGTAGGGAAACACACTCAGGAGACAAGGAGCAGAGGGTGCAGCAGGATGAGCAGGAAGAGAAGGAGAAGGAGGATCATAAGAGGGAAGGAAGACCTGCTGGCTGAACAGTATTTTGATCTGATTCGCTGGGTCTGAGTTTCCAGTCATGCACAGCTTACTAATGTTTAGTACAAGGAGCGTAGTGCACCACTGATCCACATGCAGAAGATATAATCATATTAAGATGACGGCATTCATTAATGTTTTGTTTTTTTAGTTAACATTCTCTATCTACATTACAAAAGAGCATGGAGAAAGAAGTGAAGATTTGCATTTAAAGTTGTTTTCTGTGTTTTACCATCGTTATTTACTTCGCTCTTTCCTTGAGTTCTCTGTGCGTGATAGCATCTTAAGATACTTTGTTACATCATCTGCTTTGTTCTTCATCTCATCATTGATCTCTTCCTTGAGTGAGCAGCAAACTTTCGATATAATACCCTCTTATATCGTTGCTGCTTTTATTGACTTTTCCTGTCTCCTCTCTCTCTCTCTCTCTCTCTCTCTCTCTCTCTCTCTCTCTCTCTCTCTCTCTCTCTCTCTCTCTCTCTCTCTCTCTCTCTCTCTCTCTCTCTCTCCACTTTCCCTTTGTAATTGTTTTTGACTTATGATGCGCGGGCGTCCAACCAAGACCTCTTAAGAGCCTGCCTCAATTCCCTTACAGAGGACTTAAATGCATCCACTCTGCCGGAATTTTAATCACCCAGGCAACGTCTTTGAACGGTGAGAGAGAGGTCTGCGGGCTGTCATTCCTGCCCTCAAGCACACGAGTGGTTTGTGCGATCTTAGGTGCGTCACCCTCTTATGCACATTCCTTTAATCTCAATGCACCTCCCTCCAGCCTGCCTCCCTCCAAGCACCCTCCACTCATTGCTTCTTTCACTAATGTGCACGCTGCTCCCTCTCCTACATTCATTCTTCAGCTGTCATCTTCGTCATACACGTGTCTCGCCTCCTCTTGCATCCTGAGTCTGTCACTGTTTTGGCAAAATTTTAGAACAGGTATCTCTTTCTCCTTTTGTTTCCTTGTGTGTGTGTGTGTGTGTGTGTGTGTGTGTGTGTGTGTGTGTGTGTGTGTGTGTGTGTGTGTGTGTGTGTGTGTGTGTGTGTGTGTGTGTGTGTGTGTGTGTGTGTGTGTGTGTGTGTGTGTGTGTGTGTGTGTGTGTGTGTGTGTGTTGTATGTTAGCGCGTTTTTGGATAAATGTGTATGTAATTATACATACAAAGATCATTACAAGAAACACTAGAAATAAAGAAATAAAAGTTACCATATTCTTTTCTTCCTTCTTTTCTGAGCTTATTCCGTGTATTTAAGCGAGGTAAGGCTGAGTCCTAACACCCATGGCTACTGTGGTATTCTGGTAACCTTCATAAAAGCGGCTCCGGGTCCTTATCACTCATCTAAACAGGCCTCTCGTGTGCCCCTATATCGTGCCACCCCTACCTAAGCCACCACGACTCGCCCAGGCCTTTACCTCCATAGGCCTCAGGGGTCCCCGCGGCTGCCTCGCTCTGAGCCCTAAAGAACAAGAGAGCACCATCTGACTTATTGAATCAATCTTCATACTCCGTGATATTGATGAACGGAGGTACATATTAAATTTTCCAATATCGTCAGGTTAAGCCAAGGGGAAAATTAAAACTACTTTGATCACGACTTTGGGCGCTAAGGCTGCCTATATGGTAAGCCGACTTTAGCGAGTTAATTCCTCGAGGGGAAGAAATCCAGCGTTGCATGAGTAATATGATGAAAGCCTCAAATTACAATAAACAGCTTTGGATTGATGGATAATGTAGCGGCCATCATTGTTAACATGGTGATCCTCTCTACCGTGAAAACGATGGGGCACATAAGACACAGATGTGGGAGGAGGCACCCATACATCACAATTACCTTTTCATCGTAATCTAATGACATAGAAAATGCTATACTGAGAAAATGAATAGGTGACGAAGCGATCCTGTAAGCCTTTTTTCTTTTTTCTTTCCTATTTTTTTTCCAGTTCTCAAATTCTTAACACAAGTTTCCATTTTTCTCACTCTTCTCTGATACATGAAAAGGAGACTAGACCAACGAGTAAAAGAAGACAAAACGTAGGAGAGAAACCCCAGATAATTGCCGCTCCCGAGGAAGACAAAAGAAAGTATGGTCAATTGAAATCCAGGAGAGAGAATTCTGAGACTCATCCCTTGAAAGTGTAGAGTTACGAAAGAAATTTTAACAAACTAAGAGGAACCTGACAGCAATGCAACATAATCTTCCTGTTTCTCCCTTTATAAACGACCTAATTTATTTTCTTAACTTCACTTACTTACCTTCCTTCCTCCTCTTCCTCTTCCTCCAGCATCCCTTCCATTTCCTTTTCATAACAATCTGGCTATAAAACGAAATAAAAAAAAAACAGGCCTTCCTACAAAATACAAAAATGGGTTTAATTGTCCCCGGCGCCCAAAAGTTACCGTCGTCCTTCATCTCATAAAAGGATCATCTTTTTTTACTAATTAATTTCCCTCTTTCCCGCAATCTTAATGACGAATATCCTTTTATACGCCACATATCTAATGGATTCTCCCACCCACCAATTTCTCTCTCTCTCTCTCTCTCTCTCTCTCTCTCTCTCTCTCTCTCTCTCTCTCTCTCTCTCTCTCTCTCTCTCGTGTTTATTTCCGTGAGACTTAATTGAATCTGGCTCGATCCAATTTTGTAAGTTTTCGATGATCCCCAAAAATAAGTAAAAATCTTACCCTCTACTTTCAAAAGCTAAAGAAAGAGAGAGAGAGAGAGAGAGAGAGAGAGAGAGAGAGAGAGAGAGAGAGAGAGAGAGAGAGAGAGAGAGTTGATGAAAAGAGAAATGGGAGAGAAAAATGCTTCAGTAATGCGTAGGCGATTAGCGAAAATACGAAACACTTTGAACTAAAGCGCTAATGGTTGAAATTAGAAAAAGAAACAATACTCTCTCTCTCTCTCTCTCTCTCTCTCTCTCTCTCTCTCGCTGTGCACTAAGTAAACACAGTGGTAAAGAGACACACAAGAAGTCGGTGTGTCTATAAGGCAATGGTGCTCTGACAAGGTCCTTACAGCGCTGCTACATACCAACTCAATTCACTACACTAACTCCACAGCCACTGTCAAACCTCCACCAGTCACAGGGCAAATCACAGGCACGACATGAGTAATACCTACCCATCCACTTGCCTACATACCTACTTTCAACCATTCTTGTGTTATGTTTCTTTTTTCCTTTCTGTCTATGTATGTATGTGTCCGTGGATACGTCTGTCTACCTATGCATATATGCAATTACGTTCTTTCTTTGCATGCATGTCCTGCAGATCTCTCTCTCTCTCTCTCTCTCTCTCTCTCTCTCTCTCTCTCTCTCTCTCTCTCTCTCTCTCTCTCTCTCTCTCTCTCTCTCTCTCTCTCTCTCTCTCTCTCTCTCTCTCTCTCTCTCTCTCTCTCTCTATATATATATATATATATATATATATATATATATATATATATATATATATATATATATATATATATATATATATATATATATATATATATTTATTTATTCTTCTATCTATGTATCTATCTATCTATCTATGTATCTATCTACCTATCTATCTATCTATCTATCTATCTATCTATTTATATTCACATATCCATCTACCTATCTATTAATTTCTGTGTCAGTGTAAATGATTATAGAAAAAAATACCTGATTGAATTTTCAAAAATCTCTTTTTGACAGCAATACCTCTACCATTTAAAGCAGACCGTTTTCAATTCACGGGCTCCTCTTGACCCGGAACTGTTCACTACCTAATTACTACCAGTCTATACACCTATCTATCTGCCTGTCTATTTATCTATCATTCCGTCTATGGCATGAAAAGAGAGTGTGTGTGTAATCATCAGCACCATTATTGCCAGCTACTTTTGACTTTTTTGTAATGTCCATACTTCCAAACAGTTTTATGTATATGATATAATTCAAAACCTTACTTCTCCTCTCCACATTTTTTGTTTTCTCTTTTGAGTTTACTTTGCCACTCACTTCAGCATTGTTGCGAGGCGTGAGTGGAAATGTCAATATTCAAACTTATTGCTTGAGTCTTCGTCTTTATATACTGTCGGTGCCTTATATCTGCATGTGTCTCGTACTAAAGCGCAACACCTCACAGAAGTAAGTTCCCTCGGGTGAACTGCGCATTATCACAACAGCTGCAGTCCTGATAATTCCTAGTTTACAGTGAAGCGATCATATTTCTAGCTCCTCACTTTTCGCTTTACCTGAAGCCGACTTACTAAACACCGCTATTTACTTGCTTTCTGGAAGGTTATATTGGTGATTCTAATTTGAGTAACACCACAACAGAACATGCATCACAAGTATTCCAACAACACACTAACAACACAACACTGCACACGGCCTGCACTCCTCTACTCCACCTCGCCACACCTTCCCAGCACTCTGGAATCGATATATTAAGCTGATATTTAAGTATAATTCACAGACGAAGATTACCAGGAGACTTTCTTGCATGTCTTAGTTTTGCCTGTTTTCTCCATTTCGAAAAGAAATTGTATCTTTCTTCATTTCAGAATATTATCATTCCATACGAGTTATTTCTCTATGAGACAACTTCACGTCACATCACGAAGCGGAGACTTCCTTCTGCCCCATCAAGGAATACGAGTCTGTTTCCGTAAGAGTAAGTAATGAGGGTCATTTTACTACCATAGCGCCAACACCACATCAAGGAAATTTATTGAAGCCATATTCTGAACTGTGTTAGAAAGGGGACCCCTGGGCGCGGCGGGAGCCTGGCACCAGTAGCGTGGAGGAAACCAAATGTGTATTATAATATATATATATATATATATATATATATATATATATATATATATATATATATATATATATATATATATATATATATATATATATATATATATATATATATATATATATATATATATATATATATATATATATATATATATATATATATATATATATATATATATATGTGTGTGTGTGTGTGTGTGTGTGTGTGTGTGTGTGTGTGCGCATAGCTCGCACACACACACACACACACACACACACACACACACACACACACACACACACACACACACACACACACCGCGTAGTGTAGTGGTTAGCACGCTCGACTCACAATCGAGAGGGCCGGGTTCGAGTCCCGGCGCGGCGAGGCAAATGGGCAAGCCTCTTAATGTGTAGTCCCTGTTCACCTAGCAGTAAATAGGTACGGGATGTAACTCGAGGGGTTGTGGCCTCGCTTCCCGGTGTGTGGAGTGTGTTGTGGTCTCAGTCCTACCCGAAGATCTGTCTATGAGCTCTGAGCTCGCTCCGTAATGGGGAAGACTGGCTGGGTGACCAGCAGGCAACCGTGGTGAATCACACACACACACACACACACACACACACACACACACACACACACACACACACACACACACACACACACACACACACACGAAGCGACATACAGACAAGAGAAAAATGAATACAAGAGAAAATAAGTTTTAATAAAAGTCCAAAAAATGGATTGCTCCATTGTAAACTTCAAAACTTTCTTTAATAAACATGAATGAGGCATTTGTACGAAACAAGTCTGAAATAAGCCAAGCTGCTGAGTTCTTCCTGAAGACACAATGAAAGAGGTTTGCAAAATTGTGCCCTCGTGTCCTTTAGGATAAAAAATCCTGGAAAAGCATCTACTGTTTCAATTTTCTTTCCATTTCCACCTGTCTCCTTTACTTCAGTCCTTTCTCACTCTTCACTGCATTTATATTCTCTCTCTGAAAGTTATTCCTATTCTTTTTCATACTCCTCATTTTCAAACTGAAATTTATGATTCCATCACCTCCCTTAATCTACGAATACGCTTCCCTCTTTCATTACTTGGCTCCCTCACACACATACGCATATTTCTCTTTCCTCATATCCATCCTTAACATTTCTTCCCCTTTCGCTTTATAAAGAAAAATATATATAAATATTGAAGTGTCCCTGCAAGACGAAAGACGGAAGAGCCAAAACGTAAAATGAGAAAGCAAGCAACGAGAGAGAGAGAGAGAGAGAGAGAGAGAGAGAGAGAGAGAGAGAGAGAGAGAGAGAGAGAGAGAGAGAGAGATGGGGAGGAGATTGTGGAAGAGGAAAATGTAGCCTCCTTCCTCCTCCAGGGCATCCCATTTCCTTGTTCACCACCTCCGTCCTATTTATCATTCGCTAAACAAACTAATGAGGAAATTGCCCAGATCCCTGCAGGTAAAAAGCACGACAGGGAGTTAGCCTAAAGTTAGGAGGAAGAGGACGATGAGGACGAAGCCGACGGGAAGGAAGCGGAAGAAAAGGAGGAGCAGGAAGACGATGAAGATGAAGGTGAGGGAAAAGACTAGAGAAATAAAAGGAAGGTGGAAGGAAAGAAAGTAAGAAAGATGAGCAATAATAGTGAAGAAAAAAAAAGGAAACCCAAAGAATAAACAAAAATTAAGTCATATAATAAAAAAAGTATCTAGTTTCTCAGATATGATTCAGCAACAAAAAAAAGTGTATGGAGCTGAAAGTGAAGCTAGGAAGACGTTCAATAATGGAAAACAAATAGACTAAAAAAAAAAAAGGCGAAAGAATGATGCAATATCTCCACTAAAATATTGAATTCACAGGAGGAACGGAAAGAAGTTTAGGAGGAAAGAAAAAGGATAAGGTAAGGAAATGGAGAAAGAAAACACACTTGAGTTGTAAAGGAAAGGATGGAAGGAGGCCGATCTACACAGACATAATTCAATCGACGTGTCAGCAATCCAAAAACTTGGAGTAAATTCAAATTGGTGGCGTGTCCGCAAGGTGTGTCGCGTGAGTGTGTTGATAGGTGACTGTCGGAGCGGTCCTACTCACCCCCAAGAGAACACACACACACACACACACACACACACACACACACACACACACACACATACTGAGAGATGCACAAGATACAATAAGTTATGTACCTTCTCTGTACTGAACGTATTACTTAGCTTGCTTACAACAGATTCCCTTAGAGAGGCCAGAGGGACATTTGCAGAATTAGCCATTAGTATTGATTCTTAATTAACATTTGAATAAGCCAGTGATTCCCTTGTTCTCCTGCTCAGTGGCTCTTTAATTATTACATTCTCCTAGCGTACGTAGTCATTATCAGACAGGTGCATTGGTTAGCCCGTCCTTTCGGCTGCCCAATCTTAAATTCCTTTTTCTTGGAGAAATGGGTGAGGGGAGCAGGGGGTCTCGCTCGGCTATCATCCCCACACGTCTCGGGGTAAAGTATCTCTCCTTTATTCGGGTGCCTAAAGAAGGGTATTTACTGGTTAATACTACCTTCGGCGTGGGCAGCGGGAGCAGGACATTACTGGGTCATGATAGCGGGTTACCGGGCCTCCTGAGGGACGAGCGCCAGGCACGCGACCCTGCCGCCCGGCAACACACGGGGAAGGAGCCACAGCGGAAGGGAAGGGAGGGAACACGGGATGGGAAGGAAGCCGGGCGAGGGTTAGGGGAGAGATGGGGAAGGGAGGAAGTTGATGGGATGGTGGGATCGGTGAGCAAGGTGGGAAGAGGCTCACTCGCGCCATAATTCAGTAGATCATGTTTCAACGTAATATTGTAATCCATAACGAACGATAATCATTAAACTGCATAGGATAATAGAAGGGTTACGATGTCTGCTCATTGCTAATCGTACTGATCTGAGCCAGAATACAGTTTACAACATAATTCTGAAGTGGTGCACATAATGAATGCAATCTTTTCCGTAGTAAGACAACCAACATATATTTTGCTCTCCATGTTGTATTTGCTTTCCTCCGTTCATTGACATTTAGAAATGTATTTTACAATTTGCTGAAAGACAACATTTACAAAAGACATCTTGTTTCATTTCCTCCACTAACTGCCTCAATTGACTCTTCAACAAATATCCTTCACTACAAACTCTTTCTGTGTCAGAAGATTTTTCACAACAATGAATGCATCTTTTCATCACCTGTTTCTCAGACATAGCAGCCAAGTCTCCGTATCAACACATAAGCTTACCCCTCTCCTCCATCGACTTTAAGATGATTTTAGTTTATTTCAAGTTTGCAGTTAATATTTTTCCCTCACACATGCATTATACTTTCCTGCCTGCAAGCGTCATATAAGTGTGCATTGCATACACAATTATTTCTTTATGTTCATAACTTTCCAACAGTAATTGGCATTTGCAATTTTGTACCAGTATGTTATCAATGTCCTAGAAGCTATTACATTAATTCTTTTTGATATGTTAATTAGTTACGGAACACCACGCATTAAGAATAAGAATTTTTCTCGAAATAAGTATTATGCTGAATAGCAATAATGATGATGATCATCATAATAATGATGATAGTCATGATATAATGATGACACTAGTGCTAGCAATAATGATAGCAACATCACCAGAAGTAGCACCACCACCAACACCACCCGAAGTGGGAATGCGCCATATCTCCTGCGTCACATTTTTAAGAGTGGTGACATATTTCCTACAGGGATAAAGCATATCTCCTATACACAGTAGGCGTAAGAAATATCCTTGGTACTAATTTGTTGTGTAGGATGTGTGCTTGACACTTGTCCTTGTGTAGGAAATATGACCTATGTGAACGAGCAGCGGCAGTAAGACACAACTCCTACAGTTATATTGTTACAGCTACAAACATTACATATGATCATCGACAAAAGTCTGGAGAATATTGATGTATATAAGATAAAACTGCAAAAACTGGAAATCACATTAATTAATATGGAACTTTTTATTTCTATTTTTATTTCCCACTAAAACATACGTAGGCTATAAAAAAAAAAAAAAAAAAGTTTCCTATACAAGCCGTGGTTGGTCCAGGAGCACTGGAGTACAAGAAATGCCACCTGCCCCGCCGAATGGAGCAACAAATATCGTCTGAATGATAAATATACTGCACGGAACGGACATTTAACAAGCTAAGTATTTGTCGACTGGTCAAGATCGGGAGTGCATTGAGCTACAAGCGTCGAATACACAGGCTCTCGGCTAAGAGGGTGCGCCTACACAGTGTAAGAAATGTGACAAAAGAGATTATTTTGTGTAGGAGACATGTTGTATCCTTATACGATACGTGATAGTACCGAGTAAGAAATGGAACAACTCTAAAACGGCTAAATTTGTAGCTGTGCTCTGTAGATCACTCAGTTTCTGTGTAGGAAATGAGCTGCATACTTATTTTTTTGTGTAGGAGATTATGACCACCTATGTGTAAGATGTGTGGCAGTACTCCATTTATTGTAGGTTTGTAAAAAAAAATGACTACGTCCCGCATAAGAAGCAGCAGCGACAACAATAGTAACAAAAACAGCAGCAGCAGCAGCACCGGTAGCAGCACACACAGTAGTAGTAGTAGTAGTAGTAGTAGTAGTAGTAGTAGTAGTAGGTGGTGGTGGTGGTGGTGGTGGTGGTGGTGGTGGTGGTGGTGGTGGTGGTGGGGGTGGGGTGTGGTGGTGGTGCTAGTAGAAGTAGTAGTAGTAGGAGGAGGACGAGGAGGAGGAGGAGGCGTGTAAGTAAGTAATAAGGAATAGCTTAAATAGTGATAATCAATAATGAAAAAATAAAGAAAGAATAGCAAATTAATTAAAGATAGATAAGATATTATTACTACTGCTACTTCTATTATTATTATTATTACTACTACTACTACTACTACTACTACTACTACTAATAATAATAATAATAATAATAATAATAATAATAATAATAATAATAATAATAATACTGCATATAATAAATAATAATAATAATAATAATAATAATAATAATAATAATTATTATTATTATTATTATTATTATTATTATTATTATTATTATTTATTATTATTATCATTAATATTAATATTATTACTATTATGGCAATATTGATATTGAAAAAAGCTAATAATAATAGCAATAATAATAATGATAATAATAATAATAAGAATAGTAAAAATAACAATAAGAGTGGCAGGTCAGACAGCGTATGGCCTTCGCTCTGCCTCAAACACATTGCCGCAAGACATGTTATCTTTCAGTACACTCTACTTAAAAGAACCATTTGACAATAACCGATTTGGAACAATTTTCTGTCACGAACTATCATCAAAATACTTCTCTTTGTTATTCAATTGAAGCGAACCGAGCAATTTCTCTTCACGGAAGTCTGAAGCTTACCAATAAAAACTTGATCTTTAATTTCCAAGGCTCGACTGTGAAACGAAACTCTCATTTCTTGTGAATTTAACAAAAGCAATACTTCGTTTCCAGCCATCCATGTCTTATTTTCTCTGGAGTATTGTTATGTATTCACTTTCAGTTCATCTTAAAGGCGAGTGACATACCAGGAGTTCCTTCTTGTCAACGTACTAGTCATTTCAGGAAGTAATCTCTTCATTGCACTTTTTAGCAAGAGGCACTATAAAGTATTGTTAAATATTGATATGGTGGACGTCCTTCCCCGCTCTCACACACACACACACACACACACACACACACACACACACACACACACACACACACACACACACACTAGCAGCCACTACACATTTCCCAAAACACCTTGTTATTGTACTAATTACCTCATTTTTTTCAAGGAATTTGCTCCTTTCTATTCAAGAACCAATTTACAGAAATCAGTTCAACCTAATCCAATACATATGAGTCTCTCTCTCTCTCTCTCTCTCTCTCTCTCTCTCTCTCTCTCTCTCTCTCTCTCTCTCTCTCTCTCTTCAAAGGGTCCTTCTGCTTTCACTTCTTGCTCTACTTTCTGTTAGTTTTTAACCTTCCCCTCACTTTTTTCCTCCTCCTCCCTTCAAGGCAGAGAATTTTCGTGCTTTATATTCCCCCTCCATCCTCCCTTACCCCTTGTGTTGCGTTTTTCTTTCTAGCTTTTGTACAGAGTTCGTATTTGGTCCCTTTGGTGTCACGTGAAGCAATCCTTTATCCAATTCTTTGTCTCCTTCTCTCTCTCTCTCTCTCTCTCTCTCTCTCTCTCTCTCTCTCTCTCTCTCTCTCTCTCTCTCTCTCTCTCTCTCTCTCTCTCTCTCTCTCTCTCTGTCTGTCTGGGTTTTCCGCACCTTCAGCTTCTTTAAGCAAATAATTTGTTGAACTGACCTTAAGCTTATCAAACATTCTACCTCTTGAAGACATAAAGATGAATGACACAAAGACCCTGGATCATTAATTTAGGAGATTGCTCTGGCCTATGTTTGAAGCCTTGTTAGCCAATCTAACCACCAGAACAGTTCGTAGTTAAGTTAGTATCTATTAAATTCCATAATTAGCGTGCTTCATGAGTGAGTCTGTAATCGGAAATCACCCACAGAAGCCAAGGAAAGTGTTTGGGTATTGAAAAATTTGCGCTCTTCAATTAGCAGATTGTCCATCAATCCAAATTCAGCATAGGACAGTGACAGGTGAGGAATGACAGTTGTCACTTTGCCGACAAATGATGCTTAAAAGAAAAGAGTAAATTCTCAATTCATAAAATTAGACAGGTTTGCCCCTTATCGGGAATCTTTAACGCTGGCTGTGCTGCGGGCTCAGGTATTCACCATTAGTGGTGTGGCAGGCACGGGAATGGACGGGTGAGTCAAGGTTGAGTCAAGAGATCTTCAGCAGCCATCGAAGTTTTTTGCCCTAGAGTCTTTAGTCACTTCCTACACTGCCAGTATATATCAAGGTGTTCTGAAAGATAGCAACGATCGATGGAGTGTTGGGCCACGAGAAAGCAATACTGCGAAGAGAGAATGTGATTATTTTGACACGGGATTGGCTACAAGATACAGGGAACAGAGTTGAATGTCGTTGCTTCATGGTAGGAGGTTACACGATGGTAGTCACCGCTCACTCGCAGCTAAATGTTGGCTTGCTGGTTTCATCTGTTTTTTTTTTTTTTTATCCACGTGAATAAAAGGTTGTTTCTTTTTTACCTGGTAACCGAATTAATTACCCTGGTGACCAGGTGACACAATGCTGAACTTTTTTTCCCGATCTAATGAGTAATGTATATTTTGGAGGAGACTCATAAAAGAAAGAACCTTACAGAAACGGGATAATAATGCTGCAGAGGAAAATGAGTATTGGATAGTTCTTAAAATTTGTATTAATTTTCCTCTGTTTGAGTGGCCTTAAAATCAGTGTCAACCAGTTTCGCTCTTTGGATGGAAAACCTAATGTTGAAGCATCAGAGAAAACTTAGTAGTTTTCAATGCCTCAAAAACTCAATTCCTCCATTTATCAACTCGACACAACCTTCCAGACAACTATCACCCTCTTCTTCAATGACACTCAACTGTCTCTCTCTTCTACACTGAATATCCTCGGCCTGTCCTTTACTCATAATCATAACTGGAAACTTCACATCTCATCTCTCACTAAAACAGCTTCTATGTAGTTAGGCGTTCTACGGCGTCTCCCCCAGTTTTTCTCGCTCCTCCAACTGCTAATTCTGTACAAGGGCCTTATCCGTCCTTGTATGGAATACTCTTCTCATGTTTGGAGGGTTCCACTCACACAGTTTGATTAGATAGGGCGGAAGCAAAAGCCTTTCGTCTCATCAACTCCCCTCCTCTGACTGACTGTCTTCATCCTTTTTCTCACCGCCGAAATGTTGCATCTTTCTATCTTTTAATCCTATTTTCATGCTAATTGCTCTACTGATCTTGCTAACTGCATGCCTCCCCTCTTCCTGCGAACTCGCTGCACAAGGCTTTCTTCTTCCTCTCACCCCTATTTTGTCCAACTCCCTAATGCACGAGTTAACCAGTACTCTAAATCATTCATACCTTTCTCTGATAAATTATGGGACTGCCTGCCTGCTTCTGTATTTTCATCTTCCTACCATTTAACTTCTTTTAAGAGAGAGATCTCAAGGCATTTGTTCCTGAATTCTGGTTAACTCTTGTGTCTTTTAAGGGAACCAACAACTCAGTGGGTCTTTTTTTTCATATTTTGTTGCCCTTAATCATATTTTTTTCATATTTTGTTGTCCCTCCTGCATAAAAAAAGAATCTCTAATTTCCTGTAGGTACTAAAATCTTTAGTTACACACCCGGTAGCTCAGTGGTTAGAGCGCTGGCTTCACAAGCCAGAGGACCGGGGTTCGATTCCCCGGCCGGATGGACATATTTGGGTGTGTCTCCTTTCACGTGTAGGTGCTGTTCACCTAGCAGTGCGTGGATACAGGATGTAAATCGAGGAGTTGTGACCTTGTTGTCCCGGTGTGTGGTGTGTGCCTGGTCTCAGGCCTATCCAAAGATCGGAAATAATGAGCTCTGAGCTCACTCCGTAGGGTAACGTCTGGCTGTCTCGTCAGAGACTGCAGCAGATCAAACAAACAAACAAACAAACAAAAACATACGTATGGCGCATGAGAAGTACAGTACATCATGAACTCCCATTTGGACTAGCGTGAGATACTGTCTTTAGTTAGTGATTTATGCATTTTATCTTGTTCATTTATTATTTGTGTACGTGTGCAAGCGAGCGTGCGTACGAGTGTGTGTGTGTTTCACTGTTTGATCTGCTGCAGTGCCTGACGAGACAGCCAGACGTTACCCTACGGAACGAGCTCAGAGCTCATTATTTCCGATCTTCGGATAGGCCTGAGACCAGGCACACACCACACACCGGGACAACAAGGTCACAACTCCTCGATTAACATCCCGTACCTACTCACTGCTAGGTGAACAGGGGCTACACGTGAAAGGAGACACACCCAAATATCTCCACCCGGCCGGGGAATCGAACTCCGGTCCTCTGGCTTGTGAAGCCAGCGCTCTAACCACTGAGCTACCGTGTGGTATGTGTGTGTGTGTGTGTGTATGTGTGGACACGCGCGTGCGTGTAACGTGAGAGAAGTTACCAGAAAGAACTCATAGTCACGCAAAGCAGCTTTGACTGCATCATTTATCCAAGGATTCGAAACCGTCGGCCAGTCTCTTTTTGGAATTGTTGCCAATATTCAAGCTACAGAGATTCTTTTTTTTAGAATACCAAACTTAGGTAAACTATTTCTGGCTCACTTCAGAGATGAATCAAACAGTTCATCATTTGGAAGCATTAGACTATATTATATACAAAAAAAAAAAAAATCATGAATAATGATTAATTACACTAAACTAAACACTAAGAACCCAAAGGAAAATATATCCCTATCTTATGACAATTTTGTATAATTGAACATCAGTTACTCTGAAAATAGCCTTTAAATACAAGCGCAAAGCGGCTTCTTGAACAAATCATAAGCAGATCCCTAGTGAAGTCCTTGAACCATGGCCCGCATCATCCATCGTCTGCTGTCTGTACTTACCTAACAAGCGACGCGGATCTGCCCCTCACGGTACACTCGCCTGATGGAAAACAAGAATAAAACTTTAGTGTAGAGGAAGATATAATTGTCACGATAATGATGGACATCAGACGGGGTAAAAGGAGATGGAGGAATAAGAGAAGAAAGAGGAGGAGGAGATGGAGGAATAAAAGAAGAAGGAGGAGGAGGAGGAGGAGGATAATGGTAATAGTAATATAATAATAATAATAATAACAGTAATAATAATAATAATAATAATAAAAAATAATAATAATAATAATAATAATAATAATAATAATAATAATAATAATAATAATAATAATAATAATAATAATAATAATAATAATAATAATAATAATAATAATAATAATAATAATAATAATAATAATAATAATAAAAAAAAAATAATAATAATAATAATAATAACAACAACAACAACAACAACAACAACAACAACAACAACAACAACAACAACAACAACAACAACAATAATAACAATCATGATAAGAAGAAGAAGAAGAAGAAGAAGAAGAAGAAGAAGAAGAAGAAGAAGAAGATTAAGAAAAAGGAGAAGAAAAAAAGAAAAAGAAGAAAAGAAAAAGGAGAATGACAAAAACAACAACACCACCACCACCACTAACAACAACAACAACAACAACAACAACAACAACAACAACATTAATATACAACAAAAGAAGGAAGAGGAGGAGAAGGAGGAGGAGGAGGAGGAGGAGGAGGAGGAGGAGGAGGAGGAGGAGGAAGAGGAGGAAGTTGCAGAAATAATTGGCACATGCATAACTTTCTCTTCTCAATAGTGCCACAACAATTAAAAGCTCCAAGTACACAAAAGAAACCATATATTT
Organism: Portunus trituberculatus; assembly: GCF_017591435.1. NCBI lineage: Eukaryota > Metazoa > Arthropoda > Malacostraca > Decapoda > Portunidae > Portunus > Portunus trituberculatus. The sequence goes on from NC_059273.1 coordinate 1,718,361, forward strand.
TTTTTCTCTTTTCTTTCCTTTCCTTTTCACTGCTCTCCTAATCCCTTAAGGAGCACAATTACTTCAATTCCCCATGACCAAGACCACATATGTTGCCACTACCATCTGCACTGCCATCCTCATCATTACCACCACCATCGCCACCACCGCCACTTCCACTTCCCCTGCCAGAAGGATACATTTGGAACCAATGTCTTGAAAATTAGAGTCGGAATCAGGTTATCGTCAGGAAGGGAGGAATGCGGGCGGAAGAGAGAGAAGAGTGTGTTCTGCCGTTACATTTCTGTATTCAGAACACACACACACACACACACACACACACACACACACACACACACACACACACACACACACACACACACACACACACACACACTTACACACACACACACAGATTTACTGGACGATGCCACACAAATATCATGAAAGCTTTTTGCACTGAATTGTCCGCGAGACAGACAGACGACGATAGCGAACGTTGACCAAAGAGAGAAAAGAGAGGAAAAAGAAAGGAGAGACGAATATCGAGAGAGAGAGAGAGAGAGAGAGAGAGAGAGAACGAAAGGGTGTCACAATGGCAGATTGCGGAAACCATTCTTCAGCATTTCCACATCTCTTACAGGATTCCCCTTCCACCTGCTGACTTCCAGATCCCGTTATCAAGGACAATATCAGGACAAAATAGTTCTTTATGGCCTACAATTCTGATTCATTACTTGACAGTCAAGCTTCAGTTTTCGGTTCAGAGAGGAGCTACATGCGTGAAGGGAGAAGGCAGTGACGGAGGGAGGTTGAAGTTATCTGTAAAAGACGTATAAAGGTCTTATCTATTGTGAGGAGAAGGGTGGGGTGTTATTTGATCAGGGAAACGAAGAGTATGTGGCCACTGAGAGCGCTCCTTTACCTACTCCTTCACAAGGCTATAACATGACTCCCAGCGCAGTGACACGTGATGGCTTGAAGGACACTTCACATAAGATTGTGTTGCAGCTTTCATCTGATACACTTCAGACATCTCTAGTTCATCTATATGAGTATTTGAAGACCTCTAAGAACCAATACGTCAAACAGAAATTCGGTATATAAGCTAAAATACAAAGCAGGAGGAGCATTGTGGATGTATATTGAGCTTCTTCCTGCTGAGAATGACATTATATTGCTGAAGGGCACGATGCCTCGGGACAGAGGTAAGTGGATGGAAGGAGAGACGAAGGAAAGGTGCAGGGAAGAAGGCATGGAGGTACACCAAGAGTGATAGAAAATTGGAAAAAAAGATAAATATAAAGCACTTTTGTGTGTATTGAAGGAGTGTACCTGCCTTCATAAATACTGTGTGTGGAAAATAAAGAAACTGGGAAATGAAAACCCGGAAAAGAAAGGGATGGCCGACACAATGACAGAAAGAGCAGAGTACTCAGAGAGAGAGAGAGAGAGAGAGAGAGAGAGAGAGAGAGAGAGAGAGAGAGAGAGAGAGAGAGAGAGAGAGATTGGGGTGGAAGAAAGTAATGACAAAGAAAACGAGAAACCGGAAGAAAATATGCATGCTAGAATTTCTGACGCTGGCCAGCGAGAGCAATATGTTTCCTCCGTTCCCTTCGCCTCCCCTTCCTCAGAGATCCGCATTTTTCCACTGAACGAAGTAAATATCAGGGGAGATTGTTCAATACAATGCAATATGAAGGAGAAAACGTACAATATATGAAAAGAATATACTGATAAGCATGAAGGATTTTCGACAATATAGGAACAATCTCCATGAAATTAGAAAAATATTACATATATATATATATATATATATATATATATATATATATATATATATATATATATATATATATATATATAAATTGACTAGTCATATGAAAGGGGATCTCTTCCAAAGACGTTAAATTAACTATTAAAAGAAAGTGCTCTCTTCCCGACGTAATATTGTGGTCGTGGTGGTGGTGGTGGTGGTGGTGGTGGTGGTGGTGCCGCGGGTTGTTCTTCGCACTCATGCCACTCATGCCAGCTGTTCTTCCACTGGTCTCTAAAAAGTACCACAGGAATAACAAAGAGAAGCAACAGGAATACGTGAGTAAAACATTGACTTTAAGCCTCAGAATAATAAGTAAATCTCTCTACACACATCTCCAGTTTAAGAAAGATAATCTGAGCTCAGTCCAGCGTCCCTTGTGGTTCAAAAGCTATTGATAGACTTCTTAAAACTCTATTTCTGACAATGTCTCTGGAAATAACTTCTAAAACATTATTACTACAAGCGTGTATAGAAAGATAAGTAAAGATATAAAAAGTGTCACACAATCTTCCTCCGTGTACAGGAGACGCATTTATAACCTAACATTACTCAGTGAGGTTGAGGGAGCGTATGAACCTTCCACTAACTGTGCATTCATCTCCACCATTCGTTTTCTCGAAGAGCAATGAAAGAGAAACTACAAAGTCATTGATAGGACACACATAAAGACTTACTGGTCAGATCCTGAAATATATGAAAACGAATCTCAGTATTCATGATGTCAACATCTCTCTCTCTCTCTCTCTCTCTCTCTCTCTCTCTCTCTCTCTCTCTCTCTCTCTCTCTCTCTCAAGAATCACCACAACCTATTAGCAACACAGCAACACAGCGCGACGTGAAAACATTATTGCCGTGATTTCCTCCCAGTGGTCGGTGTGTTGGCTGCACCTATCCTGTACGATATCCCAGGTTGAAGCGGTGGAGAGTTGTCCTACCCGAGGGGCCTCGTCTCCCGCCCACACCTGCAAACTAACTTGCCTTGTGACTCGTGAGAGCGCTCCACCCTTCCCGTGACATCATCCTGCATGAAGAAGTTTATGACAAGCAAGCCGGGTAAGACTATTCATTGGACTGCTTGTGTGGCCGAAAGCACTGACTGTTTTTGGCCTTTTATTTCCACTGCTGACAAATTTTGATAAAGATCATGTAAGTGCGAGTTACGAATATACAAGAGGAAAGTGAAATATAGTAAACTTCTTACCACAAACAATGATCACGTAAGTGGTTAACAAGACACCAAAAGACTATCCCACATTCCAATACCCATAATAATGTACCTCGGTCTCTCCTGCACCTCCTCCACCACCTCTACACCCAAGAACTTCTCCATAGCGGCGGCAGAGCACCGTATCACCCCGACCGTCAAGGTAACAATAGCACTGTTTGCACGGTCTCGGGTGCCGCCTCCTGTTGCTCTTACCGACGTGACCAGCCATTGTGATTCTTAAGGAGCCTTCGCAAGAGCCTCAGCATCAAGTCTACGGCGTGGGAAAACTCGCCAGGTTTTTTGGGGGGTGTGTGTTTGGAGGGAGAAGATGTGGGAGTTAGCTAATATTTATGTATTTGCACGAAGTTGGAGAGGTATGTGTGTCATGGAGAGATTGGTTTGTGTGTGTTTGTGTTTGTGATGTGTGTGTGTGTGTGTGTGTGTGTGTGTGTGTGTGTGTGTGTGTGTGTGTGTGTGTGTGTGTGTGTGTGTGTGTGTGTGTGTGTGTGTGTGCCCACTTTTACATTTACGAAACATTATGCAGTTTGCCATTGGCTTGCACATTGCTAATCTTTGCCAGAACATACTTTTACAATGGTGTACGATTTCACCAGACAAATTATCAAGATTGTTCATATTCTTTCGTAAATATTATGCTCTAACACTTTATCCACTTACGGAACCACAATATCTGCTTATCCATTTCTATATCAACGGTTGCCTTTTTTTTTTTCAATACAATGTTACCCTATGTTGCTTCACTTATTTTTGGCAGTTATTTTCAACAGGATTTAACATCAAAGGCAAAGAGTAATTGTTACAATATAACATTTTTTTTTATGTGTGTAATATCAAAATAAAAAATATTTATTGACTCTGTTTTCTACTTTTGTTTATTAAAAGATCCACGGTTGACTAAAACGAGAAACATAATCGAAAATCGTGACAAATTAAAATATTTTATAATATGCATTTCACGTGAGAAAGAGCGGCGCCCTCTGCGTCCTTTACGGTGCGATGCGTAGCCAGTGTATTTTTTATGTATTTTTAATTGCCACTTATCTGCTCTGTTTGTTGAGTTTTAACAAGGATGTTAATATATATATATATATATATATATATATATATATATATATATATATATATATATATATATATATATATATATATATATATATATATATATGATACCAGACATGAGTACTCCTCACATCTCAAATTAATGTTTAGTGTTCTGCAGGTTTCATGATCAAACCATACTTGCGCTTTATAATAATTGTATTATCATATGCTACCTCACCCACACACAGTTTCAGACACTCATGTTAGTGACTGCGGTATTATCTTAAACGAGTGTTATTTTCCGTCTACTCAAAGTATTTAATTTTACTCATGGTTTACTCAAAACACAAATGGTAAATACATAACAAAACCCTTCCACTTGGGTACGTTGAGTTAAAGAATTACTCATGTTCAAAGATTTATCTATACAAGGGACACATTCCTAGTTTTATGATCAGAGCGTCAGAACTTAGCTCGATCAATTATTCGAATTTGAAAAAGAGAGAGTGCAGATTCGCTCTAAAACAAGGAAATTCAATAACAGCAAAATAAGGTGAGGACAAACCTGGCACACACCTGACAACAAGATACTGGCAAGCGAAGGTCGCGGTGCCAGTCTTCCTCACGGTACATTCCCACCCTCATTCACACATTCCCATATCGAGCTTCACCTCCCTATCTCTACTGATAACTTCACACATCTCGGGCGCTTACCTGGCCCTCGCTTTCTATCCCTGTATCTAACAATGGCCAAAAGGCATGGTGATACCTGCGGAAAGGTGGAAAATTAATTAAAGTTGTTTGTGCCAGAGTCCAATCTTCCTTAATCTGCGACGGCTCAGCGTCTTGCCTTATGAGGGCCCCGTTTCCTCCCCTCTTCAAAGGGAAGCTGAACGAGACACAACTGAGATAGAAAAGTACCAGAACAACAGCATATTACATATTAAATAATACATATAATATCAACCTTAGTATATCTACAACTCTCACAATATCAAAATTTCTTTGTGTGTGTGTGTGTGTGTGTGTGTAATTCACTGTTTGATCTGCTGCAGTCTCTGATGAGACAGCCAGACGTTACCCTACGGAGCGAGCTCAGAGCTCATTATTTCCGATCTTGGGATAAGTCTGAGACCAGGCACACACCACACACCGGGAAAACAGGGTCACAACTCTTCGATTTACATCCCGTACCTACTCACTGCTAGGTGAACAGGGGCTACACGTGAAAGGAGACACACCCAAATATCTCCACCCGGCCGGGGAATCGAACCCCGGTCATCTGGCTTGGGAAGCCAGCGCTCTAACCACTGAGCTACCGGGCCGTGTGTGTGTGTGTGTGTGTGTGTGTGGATAGGTGGATTCGACCCTTGCTCAGGTATCATGGAAGCTACCGATATTATTTTATCGGTATGTGCCGGGCAGTAAATCAATACCAAGCCTTTCATTATGTAATCTAGACGAATGGCCTTATTTGGTCTTGTATTGACTGGAGTACTACAAAGAAATGACAAAAGAAAAAAAAAATTACTAACTTGCAGGCATTCCTTCATACTCGTATATACATAGCTACATACAAAACACATAAACAAATAAACACAAACTTTCACAAGTACCCATACACAAAGGGATACACAGAAGCACACACACCAAGATATACAGATAAACAGGTGGACAGACACGCAAACAAACATATAACCTAGCACAGCGAGAATCACCTCTAATCAACTTGATAAACACGAAACAATCTTATCATCTCACCAAAAAACATTCTCTGGCAAACTCCACTTAACTCCCCCTCCTCCCCTCCCCTTCACTCACTTTGCTTCAACCAATGATCGACCGACCCTTCATCTTCCTCCTGCCTGTACGCACGCACGCACACTTAGTAATCTTGAGGTCAGAGTAGTAACAAGGTGCTCTCTGGGGACCCGTGTGACCCCATGTGACCCTTGTGTAACCTCTACAAACAGGGTCATAACCGCAAGCTTCCAGAGATCGAGGGTCACAAGAGGGGTAATGAAATAACGGCAGTAATCAGCATCCGGAACCTCCATTCCTGCTCCAGAAGAAGGAAGTTGACATGAATAGTTCTCGGGAGAAAACTTCCGCCACTTGGGTTCTTTCACTATTTTCTTTTTTTCTCTAATCGCTGTGGGTAATTTGCATTTATTTTCCTAGAGGTAAAAAAAATATAGCAGTTGCTGGTAATGTTTGTGGCTTCAGATATCGAGAACACACACACACACACACACACACACACACACACACACACACACACACACACACACACACACACACACACACACTGTACACACCGGAAGCTGGAAAAAATATAGTTCCCACAAGAAAAGAGGGATTAAAAGATTTGTAAGGTTCCAATCCTGTGCACTTTCCAAGAAATATTACAAAACCGTGGCATGATACGGTCACTCAATCATGTCAGGTCTTACATACACGCAATATTCCTTACCACATTTCAGCATTTCATAAACCCTTTTCTCTTTGGTCTTGCCAGTAATATATAATGTATAACATCACTTTAGAGGCAAATTCCCCGCAAAATCTAAATTCAGGAGACAACATAATAATGTCTTTGTTCTCTTAACCTTCGCCTTTCTTTCCATTGTGTTTCTTCGTTCGCTGCTCCCTTCATCTGAGCCCCAGGAGTCTCTGCGGGCAAACTGCAGCAGCCATCACAAAGATGACCATGGCAGACCTCTTCTTTTAAGTCATCCCAATCAGAGCCACCAAAAGAAGAAGGAAGAGAAGCACATAACAGACATAAAAGGTGAACGAGGAATGAAAGGACAAGCAGGAAAAGAAGGAAGAGGAGACGGTAGCAAAACTAATGATGATGATAGAGCAGAAACAGCAAAAGGATGTTGGAAAAAGGAAGTTGAGAGGAGTGGTGAAGAAAATGTAGAAATATATGGAAGGAAAAAAGTATCAAACGCAAAAAGAGAACCGTCAAGAAGACAAGAGGAAGAATGAGGAGAATGTTAATGAGCTGAGGGAGGTCACAGAAGGAAAGGAGTATCAAGACGGAAGGAGAAGAGAAGAGAGAGAAGGCAAGGGAAATTAAAAAAAAAAAAAGACGAGAGAGAGAGAGAGAGAGAGAGAGAGAGAGAGAGAGAGAGAGAGAGAGAGAGAGAGAGAGAGAGAGAGAGAGAGAGAGAGAGAGAGAGAGAGAGAGAGAGAGCAGAAACCGCGGAGCGTAAGCAAAGAAAACAGGAACTGGTTATTAGGGATGCTGGTGGAAACTCAGAGTGACGTTGTTTTGGAAGCTTTAATAACTCGCTCTTCGTAATGACAGTTGTTCTTCACCTCTCCCTCTCTCCCTCCCTTGCCACACAGTTCATCTATTCTTTACTTTCATCTTTTCTATCCGCTGCTCTCATTTAATATCCAGGTCTGGCGAATAATATACCTGCATGATATTTAAGTCGCTCTTTGTTGAAATGGTTGCGTCGTTTGTCACGTTGATGCTTTACGATATTACCCATTGTAGTCACACAGGAATTTTACGTCTTAGGTATGTACGTATGCACTTTTCACCGTCTTATGAATGTTACATCACAGACGGATAGAGTGCCTGGAGAAAAAAGAGGAGGGGATTGATTCATGTATTGACTTTAATCATTTTAAAACGAGGAGAATCGAAGACAGCAAACACTACTTGGATTGTTTCCTGAAAAAAACATATCTAAGAGAGCACCTACACTCCGCAGACACTGACAATGACATCCACACCTCACACAAACACACACACACACACACACACACACACAAACGAAATGAATGCCGTCTTTGCTGTTACAATTCACGTTCTATTTTTTTATGGCTACAATTTCCCCGAAGGACAGACTGACGGAATGAAGGATTTGTATTCACACTTTGGTTTCTGTCCACAGCTACAAAAAACTTGATTCATATTGTTGGTCGTCTAATGTTCAATGCTTCATCATACTGTGGGAGCGACTTACACTTATTACAACACTATTAATAGACCAGAGAGAGAGAGAGAGAGAGAGAGAGAGAGAGAGAGAGAGAGAGAGAGAGAGAGAGAAAGTTGCGTATAGTGATAAGATGCGTGATGACGAGAGAGCATGAAGCGAAACTGAGGAGACATGGAAAGGGACGGGACGCAGTATGAGGGGAGGGAGAGGGAGCAGACAGGATGGAAGGGTGAGGCGGTGAAGGAGGAAAGCAGGGCGGCGAGAATAGAACTGTGACGAGCAGTGGAAGAAAAATATATGTAACAGTGAAATACAAATTTTTACTTATAAAAACGTGTGTGTGTGTGTGTGTGTGTGTGTGTGTGTGTGTGTGTGTGTGTGTGTGTGTGTGTGTGTGTGTGTGTGTGTGTGTGTGTGTGTGTGTGTGTTTCTCAATATCCAGCTTCCACTGAGCTACTTGCTGCACCTTCTCTCTCTCTCTCTCTCTCTCTCTCTCTCTCTCTCTCTCTCTCTCTCTCTCTCTCTCTCTCTCTTGCGGTCGCGGTGATGCAACGGAGCCGTGACAACATCACCACGGCTTGGACTTACTAGCCAATCACCGTCTTGCTTTCCCGAGTCACGCTGCTGCTGCCCACTCATTATCTCAACGTTTTTTGTTAGTACTGGGGAGGAAAACAGGGAGGAAAAACAAGACGAGACAGTAAAGGTGAGGAAAAGGAAGGACGACGAGATGAAAAAGGTGAAGGAGGACGAGGGCGAGTAGGTGTAATGAGAATGAGGAGATAGTGTAGGTAGGAAATTGGATCAGGGTTACCATTCTACAGAGAGAATACAATAATAATGACAGTAGTGCACAAGTAAGGAGAGATTTGTAAGCAGGCTAATGGATAAACGTGGAAGAAAGGAAGGGGACAAAATTCATGAAGAAGAGAGAGAGATAGAGAGTAAAATGATACACTCAAGGACAGATAAAGGAAAGGCATTGTAATTTGTCTAGTGATGAATTATGATGCGTTAAAATTTCACTGTCATTGTATATTTATTGTTCTTGGAGCCATTAATGTTGTCTGTTGCTGCACGGGTCTCTCACGGATCTTTCTAGCATTTACCGCTCGCCTCTAACTAACGACTTTGCCTCTCGCTGATGTTATGTTGTCACTGTTTCTTTTTGTCCTATCACAGCACCCTTTAACAAATCACACGTGACTCTACTGATGTACATATCTTGCTTTATCTTTTTTACACGCTTCCTTCCTCAATTTCGGCTATAAAAGGTGTTATTAGCAGCACGCAAGGCAGGCCAGGTATGTATCATTTCCTAACATGTCATGGCCACATCACAACAGCACCACAACACCTATGATCACCAGCACGACACAAGAGAATCGCTACCATATACGCATTGTCAACCCAGCGCTATTCCACTCACTACTAAAGCGGAAATTATACTTTACGCAACGAGAACGCTTTACCACAAACGCGGCGTAAAATGTTGTAATCTTGAGGCAAAATGAGCCGCTTCACCTGAATGCTTTCAATGACGAGCTGCCGGTAATTTCCCCGACTTACTGCCGAGGACTCATCAGCTGACACCAATAGTAAGCCTGACAAAGAGGCCGCCGAGAAATACGGACAAAAATATACAATACATAATTCTTTCTTTTTTATATTCCATGCGGCTGTCTGAGTCATCAGGCGTGCTCCCTCTACTGCTGCTCCATCAGGCCAAGTGCCGCTCTGAGAATATCGCCCACAGAATCGCCACTTCAGGCCTGGATCATATGGAGAGAGAGAGAGAGAGAGAGAGAGAGAGAGAGAGAGAGAGAGAGAGAGAGAGAGAATAGGTACTAAAAAGATGAGAGATCACTCCTCCTCTTTGCCAACACGGACAGAGACACAAACAAACGCACGAATAAGGACATAACGCTACGAAATATTCTGGAAACAAATAAATTCTTCTTTAAGTTTGTTTTTTTCCCTCTGTCGTCTACGTTCTCGCTCAATATCGCTCCCTCATCATACGTTGACTCAGTGCAGCTTTTCTTACCCATTAACTCTGTGCTTCTGCTTTTGTTGACATCGGTGCTTCCCTGCTGGGGGCTTTGTGATGCTGTGTCCGGCCGGCGCCAGATGGTGGATAGAGCGAGGCTGCACAGACCGCCCTGGGACTGTTTGCTTGTTTGTGCTCGAGGCCATGGAGAGAGAGAGAGAGAGAGAGAGAGAGAGAGAGAGAGAGAGAGAGAGAGAGAGAGAGAGAGAGAGAGAGAGAGAGAGAGAGAGAGAGAGAGAGAGAGAGAGAGAGAGAGAGAGAGAGAGAGAGAGAGAGAGAGAGAGAGAGAGAGAGAGAGAGAGAGAGAGAGAGAGAGAGAGAGAGAGAGAGAGAGAGAGAGAGAGAGAGAGAGAGAGAGAGAGAGAGAGAGAGAGAGAGAGAGAGAGAGAGAGAGAGAGAGAGAGAGAGAGTAATACACAGGCAGACAAAGACAGACTAACAAAGAAAAAGGAATTAACCAGACAGACGGACAGACAGACAGACAGATGGATAAAGAGAGGATTAAGGATGTAGAGGAACCCAACTGAAGCCTGAGGAGAGATTGAACATACGCACAGAGAGAGAGAGAGAGAGAGAGAGAGAGAGAGAGAGAGAGAGAGAGAGAGAGAGAGAGAGAGAGAGAGAGAGAGAGAGAGAGAGAGAGAGAGAGAGAGAGAGAGAGAGAGAGAGAGAGAGAGAGAAAGATGCAATAGACGAATGTGGAAAAGTCTTTCAGAAATATGTAAGTAAATATCTCAATAGGATTTTCTTTATTATAAGGATGCTGCATATACGTGAGCTAACATGAGGATTGTGCTACTGGGTTTTCTGCATCCTTCGTCTCTTGCCTGTTTATTTTTCCGTCTATCTGTTCGTCTGTCTATTTTTTTTTTATCTATACATTTTTTTTTTTTTTTTTTTTGCTTTCGCTTGTAAATTCACTAGGAAATTGTTTGTTAGAGAGTTCAGAAACTTTTAATTTCATCTCAGTGCACATGAACACACTCTATTCCAGACGAAATCTAAACACTAAGAAATGCGGAAAATGAAAAAAAAAATGTTAATTGATGCCAAAGCCAAAAACATTTATACTTTTGAAAATAATCAAAGGTAATTAATCTATCAGGAAAGCGAGAATGATAATTACATTTTTTGAGTCGACATACAGAGGTCCTCATTGGACGGAAAATAAAATGGTGTTTGGTCCAAAAACAAGTTCATTCCGGAGTCATTTGTCGTGCTGGAAAATCTGACCCGTTCCGGTGCAAAAAAACAACTAATGCTCAAATTTTATTAAGTTGGCAGTGATTAACAGATGTGCTGCCTGTGAGTGGGAGGGGAAGGGAGTAACGGTGGCACGTGTGTGTGTGTGTGTGTGTGTGTGTGTGTGTGTGTGTGTGTGTGTGTGTGTGTGTGTGTGTGTGTGTGTGTGTGTGTGAATGCAGTATTTTCGTGATTACGTCAGCGACCTTACAAAAATACATTAATTAAGAAATTCATGAGTCTCTCTCTCTCTCTCTCTCTCTCTCTCTCTCTCTCTCTCTCTCTCTCTCTCTCTCTCTCTCTCTCTCTCTCTCTCTCTCTCCCTCTCTCTTTGTCTGCTGCTCTACCCGTCCACACTTCCGGTCCTCTTCTCAGCAGTGCACCTAGACGCCTCGCTGCCTGTGCTCCTGCTCACTGTGGACGAGGACAAGGAGACACTTTCTTCTGGCAACATCGCCGGTTACGCGCCGCCAAGTACGGTCTCCATGTATCTTTATCATTCGCACTGCTGACTCGCTTGCTTGCTCCGGGGACGAACCAGTGGCGTTGTTTGTCTCGCCTATCTGAACTAGCAGGGCACAAGAATATGTCTGACACTTGCTATGACTCTGTGTGTGTGTGTGTGTGTGTGTGTGTGTGTGTGTGTGTGTGTGTGTGTGTGTGTGTGTGTGTGTGAAGATCTTGGTAATCTGCATGAGAGCCTATTTTAGAAGATCCTCCTGCACCACTTAATGTTAGATGTGAATGAAGCAAACTCATGCTGCGAAACAAATTTCAATTAATGCGTCATAACGCAGCAAGGATACAGAATGACACCACCACGGCGTTGCAATGGAATTGTTTCATGACGACAATAATTGTATCCTATCAGGAAGGCCGTCAGGCCGTCAGAACCTTGGAACTCACTTCATCACTCGTGAGACCCACGGAGCGTCGCGAAGGCAATTGCTGAATACTTAATTAAATGATTGACGGCACTTCTCGTCTTCCTTCGACACGGCCAGTGTACATGTAATACGGTACGTGTTTAATTATTCATTTAAAGTTTTCGGTACACATTGATTTGTGCACTCACATCAAAGATGTCCTTCTAAACGTCCCACATAGTAGTTTTACTTGAATCCGTAAACTTAAACGCTTTCTTGTCCTATGATGACTGTATTTTTTTCTTAAGATTGTAGAGAAGATTAGTCAGGGTGATTTTCTCGCTGATAATGTAGAATCCTTGTAAAACTATCTCCAGAATGCTGAGACATCGTTGCAAATTGAGGGAGGGGAAGTGAAGAGAAACACAGAGGTTGTCAGGCGAGTTTATGCCTGACTAGCTCCGCTTATCGCCTCTTCACGAACCTAGTCAGCAATAAACTTGTTCCACCACCCCCTGTGTTTCTCTTCACTTCTCTTCTGTTGCTAGAATCTTGAAAACATACTTAAAACTCCAATGACTTGCATAATCCTGTTAAAAAGTTGAGTAAGATACCAAATAATTTGAAAATACGGACTTTAACATGATCTTATTGCGTGAAACTATTGGTCATTATGTGTATTTCCCCATCACACTTACACGCGATACCAAACTAGCAGTCCTGATAAAAACAATAGTATCTCGGCTTACTATTGAACATCATACACGCCTGACTCGGGAAAGGCACTCGCAGTAAAGCAGGAACGCAGCCTCCTCGCTACACTAGGAAAAGTTTGCAAAAATTTTTAACTCTCCTCCCTTCCATGAAAAAAATGGTTGGCTGTTCCATGAATTCTTGGGAGGAAGTTCTATGCTCGACCTGAAAATATATATCTACCATTTTCCCTTCGTTGTCTGGCTGACACGTTTTAATTTTACCAAGTGCGTCCTAGTAAGAAAGAGGAGGTGAAGCAGGCGAACTAAAATGTGGAGAAGGAAGAGAAGAGCAGGAGGAAGAGGGGGATGAGGAAGAGGAGGAGAGGGAGGAGGAGTAGGAGGAGGACGAGTAGGAGGCACATAGCAAGGTAGAAGTATTATTCAGAACAGAACACGAGGATAGAAGGAATGAGGTGAGTGCACGGAGGAGAATGTAAAAGGGAAAAAAAGTCAGACAAAAGGATGAACAAACGGAAGGGAAACGAGAGAGAGAGAGAGAGAGAGAGAGAGAGAGAGAGAGAGAGAGAGAGAGAGAGAGAGAGAGAGAGAGAGAGAGAGAGAATGATATATATCACATCTATTACAACAGCAGAAACGCACAAGACAAGAATGTTTTGAAGGTAACACACACACACACACACACACACACACACACACACACACACACACACACACACACACACACACACACACACACACACACACACACACACACACGAATTTCAATATTATGCTGCATAAATTATTTTCCCGTGATGAGGTAACCAGAAAAAAATCAGCTATTTATGTTCCTTTATCAGTAAACCACACAGTTTAGTCTGCTTCTAAATCCAGCTGATTTATTACACAGCCATCACTCATGTTCATATCAGTATTCCTGGTTCTTCAAAAACTAAATGATAATAATTGATTCACTACTTGACTTGAGTGTTGTGGCTTCTGTTCAAGTTTAAAAAATTATCTGATGCAGAATTTCAAAAGACACCAGAAACAACAAAGTAGCTGATCGAGTAGCTAATATCCCTTACTCTCAGCAGTCTTATTCTTTACCTGCAAAATGTCTTTCCCCTACAAGTGCCCTGGTCTCTGCAGTCGTATTTTTATTCAGGAAAACAATACAACGGTTACTCGAATGAAATAAAGTGTCTTTGTAAGAGCGGAGCTTGCCCTTGTGGGATCATTTCGCATCACCACGAGCGATAGTCTCCATTAAAGATAGAAGTACAGAAGAGCTGCTGGAAGGTGAAAGTGTGGTTGTGATGGGTGACGGCGCGGGGAGAGGCGTCATGCTCTCCTCCCTTCAAGGACCAATCAACGAACATTACACTCCCTCCGGCATTAGCCAATCATAGTACAGGGCTTACAAGTGGTTTCCCGCTTCACGCTCCTGGCCCCGAAGCTCCTCCCTCACTCTACCGTCGGGTTGTGACACTACTCTATCGGGACTTGTTTTTATTCTTACTTTTTTACTAGTTGATATTTCTTTTTATTTATTTTTTCCGACTTGCCATTCTTTGCGGGTGAAACTTTCTACAAGAATTGTGTCGTATTTTCTTACATGCATCGCCTTATAGGCAAAACTAATCGGGATAAAGTGTTCGCCTACAAACCAGTGTTTCCTTCACCATCCTCCACCACTCCTCACAATGCTCGCACCTATCACTTTATATTAGTTGATGTTTTATATACATATTTCACTTTTATTACTTGTCATATAATAAATTTGTGTTATTTCTTATTCTTGTACAATATACTTGTCACTTTTTATGGTTGTTCCTTTATAGACTTGTCACTGCTTTTCTAGTTTTTGTTCTGATTTCAGCTTTCTTTGTTTCTTTTCTCTTTGACAGCGATATTCTTCCAAGCAAACGCATATCACAATAGTGGAATCAGCAAGACAGGAATAAAGCGGACATTGGAATAATGATCAAGTTTCAACCTCATTATTTCACAGAGAAAAATATCATTAAGAGAGCTTCCTTCAGCAATATAATGAAAAAGAAAAACGAAAAAACATCTACAAGATGAAAAAGAACGCTGGTAGAGATTGTTTCAACAATTATGACCAAAAACACAACATCAGATAAGTGAAGCCATTCAGATTAAAAGCACAGTAACGCTCTATTCAAATACTAAAAATAACAAATAAGATGAAAGGGACCAGCAAACACCTTGCAGCAATACTCTTTTGTTGCTGTTGCCTTTTGAGAAGCGAGGTTAAAAAAAAAAAAAAGATAACTAAAGGGAATGCATGAGAGAGAGAGAGAGAGAGAGAGAGAGAGAGAGAGAGAGAGAGAGAGAGTGTGTGTGTGTGTGTGTGTGTGTGTGTGTGTGTGTGTGTGTGTGTGTGTGTGTGTGTGTGTGTGTGTGTGTGTGTGTGTGTGTGTGTGTGTGTGTGTGTGTGTGTGTGTGTGTTGGTGTGAGTGGATGGCTGGGTGTGTATGAAAAGACTGGTATTTGCTACAATAATATTTACGCGAAATATTCAAATTCCCTCTCGCCACGCTCCTGCCGCCGATACTCCTAAGAAAACGAGTGTGTCTACACTGCACTTAAACCTTCCAATACTGTCAAATATCTGGAAATACAGGGAAAGGATTTGAGTAAAAACTTCGCTTAGGTTTGTGCTATAGCATGTGCATCGAGAGAAGTTCAAAATCATGTGCTTAGTTGTAGCTAAAAATCGCAGGTATAACGAGATGAGTAACTTATGAGGGACTTGTGATATTCACGGTGTGTGTGTGTGTGTGTGTGTGTGTGTGTGTGTGTGTGTGTGTGTGTGTGTGTGTGTGTGTGTGTGTGTGTGTGTGTGTGTGTGTGTGTTTTAAGCGTACGTTCAGCAAGAACATATAAGCAAGTGATATGCGTGTATATGCATAGTTTTATGTTATATAGAGAAGGCTGGTGTTTGTGTATTCTCTGAATTAACTCCCAAAACGACAGCACCATATTTGGAATTAACTCGAATTATTATGCAATCAGAGTGCAACTGCTTGTTATTATCTTCTTTTTTTTTCACTGCGGAGTCTAATGTTTGTTGCAGGACAGAAAGCGAGGGTCGAGGGAATGACACATACAGATTTATCAATAATGTATACAGTAGATAGCTGCTTTATTTGCATCACTTCACTATGTCGAGTTGCTCAATTTATATATTTTTTCTTTAACTCAACAGACACACACAAGCAACATCACGGTTATTATAATCTTTGTTGTCTTACTTTATATATATATATATATATATATATATATATATATATATATATATATATATATATATATATATATATATATATATATATATATATATATATATATATATATATTATATATATATATATATATATATACTTCTTTTTGTGTGTGTGTGTGTGTGTGTGTGTGTGTGTGTGTGTGTGTGTGTGTGTGTGTGTGTGTGTGTGTGTGTGTGTGTGTGTGTGTGTGTGTGTGTGTGTGTGTGTGTGTGTGTGTGTGTCCCAACACAAAGGCCACTCCAGCTGCTTCATCAGGTTTTCCCTCCTTGCTGCACGCTTCGCCTCTCCTAGTACAGCCCATCCAGGCCCAGGCTATCCCCTCACCTTGAGCCTCGCCTTAGCCACACTTCACATCATCTATATACCTCTGCCTCGTTCGTCACCTTCGTGGCCACACTGTTTCTCACCTCCCTCAGCCTCTATGACAGCACTCTTTCTTCCCTATCTCAGCCACATCTTACCCTTGCTTTCTCTCCTTTTCCACACTTATTCATTTCCCCTCAGCTCCTCCCGATGCATAGACAGTCTCAGCAAGAAGCTGATTATATGATAACAATACCGGCACTTCTGACCTGATTTTCGCAGTTGAGAGATCCGACCGCAGCTCACATAAGTCAGTAAATATAAATTCTGACCCAGTGACCCCCGCAGAGCCATGAGCGAGCGAGCCTTGCTGTACGAAGTTCTTGTTTAAATTCCACCTCTTGTGCCGTGCCCTCCGCCCCGCCCTTCATTCCCTGCCTCCCTTCACCCCTCGTGCCCCACGCGACCCGCTCACCACGACTTGCTTTGGTCCTGTTTAACTGACCTTTATCCAACCCGTTGAACTTGTCCTTTTTTTTGCTTGCTTCCTTTTACAGATGCTCAATCTTTCTCCTCCCCTTGCTGCAGCCTCTCTCTCTCTCTCTCTCTCTCTCTCTCTCTCTCTCTCTCTCTCTCTCTCTCTCTCTCTCTCTGTGTGTGTGTGTGTGTGTGTGTGTATTCTAGATTTAGCAATTTTCAAGCACTAAATAATAAAATGAATTAACGTAATAAGTATTAGTATGGCCGTTATCAATCATTAACTGCAAGGCTTTCGACGTAAAGCTATAAAAGGTGCAATTACCACACTATAATTCAATCTGGTGCACTTGAGAACAGGCTTGGTGGGGCAGTATTATATTCAATGGACCAGATTACGAGTAGAGTGGGAGTCTATTGGCTGTTAAAGTACCTAACTCAAGCAAAGATTCATAACATATAACTAAGATAAAAAAAAAAGCCTAAGAGAGAGAGAGAGAGAGAGAGAGAGAGAGAGAGAGAGAGAGAGAGAGAGAGAGAGAGAGAGAGAGAGAGAGAGAGAGAGAGAGAGAGAGCATTTATCGAAACAGAAAAATCAACGCCACACCAATGAATAGATCGGGAAGAATAGAGCAAAAAGGCGGATCAAAAATATAAACTAAACAATGAACGGGTGGAAAAAGAAAAAGTGAGGACACAAAAAGGCAGGAAGAGACTTCATATCTTGCCGGGAAATATAATAACAAAAAATATCGCCGTGAATCACAGAAAGTCCAGGCCAGACACCATACTCGCCATAATTCCAGGTTATAAACAAGCGGTTTTGGTGACAGCTCGTGGCTGATGGAGGGACGGAAGGACGGAGAGGAGACGGAGGAGAACTTAGAAAACGAAAGGGAGGACAGGAAACCAAGAAATGACGAGGGGAAGTGTGGAGGGAAAATAAAAAGAAATACCATTTTTTTTATATATATATAAAAACAGAAGGGGGGAAAAACAAGGGAAGAAAAGATAAAATACTAGACACAACAAAAAAAATGAAATAAAGGAAAGGGAACACAATACCGGGGGAAAAACACAGCAGGCTGTGCTATACACCTGCTGTTAGGATGTATACAGGAATGTGTGTGTCTTTAGGCCAGAACAGTAGTCTTGGTAAACCATTAGTTGTTCTTTACCGTAAGCTACGACGTAATGGACACCAACATGGGAACTGCCGCCACTCAATGCTGCTTTGAGAGAGAGAGAGAGAGAGAGAGAGAGAGAGAGAGAGAGAGAGAGAGAGAGAGAGAGAGAGAGAGAGAGAGAGAGAGAGAGAGAGAATGTTCAAATATCCTCTTTCCTCATGCCCTCCCGCTCTCCCAGCCAGCTTTCTCAATGAAGAAATATGACCAATGATAGCCGTGGGATATATTGAGGATTTACCTCCACTAATTCCCGTCCGGACATTAATCCTCATATCCCCACCTCCTTGTCCTTTCCCAAATCCTCCTCCTCACTTCACATTTTTCAAAGGCAATTGCAGCTCAGCACAGAATGAGAGAGAGAGAGAGAGAGAGAGAGAGAGAGAGAGAGAGAGAGAGAGAGAGAGAGAGAGAGAGAGAGAGAGAGAGAGAAAAGTAAGCTAAGCAATTGTTTTCATCGGATCAGGACTATTCCTTTTCGGTTGCAATCGTTCTTTCTTCGATCCTGAGCTGTATTGATGGTGGCTGCTGTGGCCTGTGTGTCCGCGAAATCCGTTCAGAGACGCCGCGGAGGACTGGCGACACTTGCTGGAGCTTAATGACGTAAGGATTGTGTCGTGCAGAACCCGGAAGGCAGGAGCGGCGGCCAGGAAAAGTTATGGAGGGAGAATACGACCATCTACTGACTTCCATGAAAAGGAGTGTCCATGATGCTGTTATTGTGCAAGGTGATTTTTCCTTCACAACTAATATTAACTTTGCTTCGTGCTCAGCATAAACATTGTCTTTTCTGTCCTTACCACTCCCTCACTTTCCCCACTAACCCATCCCTCCCCGATCCCTCCTGCTTCTCTCTCCCATGTCCTTCTTCACAAGCATCTCAACATCTCTGGCATTTCCTTACTTGTTCTCCCATTATTTCCATCTGTTGCAACATAACCGCTAGCATGTAATCAATTATTCGTGCGCGCGCTAGTGTGTGTGTGTGTGTGTGTGTGTGTGTGTGTGTGTGTGTGTGTGTGTGTGTGTGTGTGTGTGTGTGTGTGTGTGTGTTAGTGTCTGTCTGTTCAATCAGGCATGATATTCCAATAATACCACACTGGGAAAAGACTTAATTCTTTGCTGTTTTTTTCTTCTTTTTTCTTTTTTCTGTTTGTTTTTTTTCGTCGCTGACTCCGCATGTTCCAGAATCTCAATAGATAACAACTCACTCTTTTTTCGTTTTCTTTTTCTTTTTTCTTTGTTTGCCTGTGTGTGTGTGTGTGTGTGTGTGTGTGTGTGTGTGTGTGTGTGTGTGTGTGTGTGTGTGTGTGTGTGTGTGTGTGTGTGTGTGTGTGTGTGTGTGTGTGTGAGGGTGGGGTGGGTGTGTGAGACTAGATTTTTCATCACACGCTTATGTTGCCCACCGCACTTTTCTTGACACAAAGGCACAAGGAAAGATACGGTTCCATAAATATATTTTTTTTTTTTTTTTTTTTTGTCTTTCAGGGAGAGGCGGTGGCGACTCTATTCACTCGTGCTTTTCAGCCTTCACCAGGTTTCCTCTCGAGTATATATAGATATAATAAAGTAAACGAAGATTAAAAATAATTTTATGTGTTAAAAGATACATAATCATACTGGAGTAGGTAAGTTTACATACCACTACGTCGACCAGCATGATGATGCCTGCACTAGTGCCTCGCCTAGCTTCATCTTACCTGCATAGTGCCTCGATCAGACTCAAGCTATTTGTATATTACTTCGACCAGTTTCCTCCCAGCAGCACAGTACCAAGCTTCAATCTACTTTACCAGTGCCCGGAGTAACTTTTGCTTACGGTATATCGCTGCAAACCACGATCTAAAAGAGACTCCATTTGGCTAATTGATCGACAGCCGCCGACCACTTACCTAACACCTCTAATACCTTCATCTCCTACGTATATTAATCAAGTGAACAAAATGAAGCTTCAACCCTACCAATAGGTTACTAATGCGTCTATTAACTCAAAGGAACCATTATGGGGGTCAAAGTGGTCTTTTCTATGCTTCTTCGATGCCTTAAATTGGTCTGTCATAAATCAACAAATGTTCCCTATAGGTGTATAAGTATCAACCAGTGTCCGGCTATTTCCCCACAGGTTCGCCTAACGTCTCCCTCCCTCTGAACGCTTATCCTTAACATTATCCACTTTAGGAAGGAAGATCACAGGTATTTGGCTAAAATTATGATGTAATGACCGGATTACCAGAAGGGCGGGTGAAAGAAAACAAGAGAGCAAAAGAGGAATAAGAATAAGACGAAAGGAAGTAAAACAAATAAGGTAAATAACGAATTAAGATATGGACAGAAGGAATGTTATATAGCGTACAAAAGCGTCGATAAAGAGCATGAGAATACTGATGAGAGAAGGAAAATGACAAAACGAATAAAAACGAGACACTGAAATCAAGAGAAACATATAAATTTAGGAAAATATCAACTTCACGTGACAAAAGACGAGAGAAAAAATTATATTCGAAACATATTAATAAATGTTACGGGAAAGGACGCAGTATAAAAATCTGGAAATTATTTGATAGAATATGAGAATATGAGCAACAAAAATCTTAATTGAATTATCTTCTATTTTTTTTCTGCCTCAGCCTCCCCCCCCCTCCTACGTATACCTGTCTGCTATGTGCTTGTCAAATGTCCGTCAGTCTGTCTATTTGTCTGAACAATGGTAATAGTTTTGCATTTTCTCATCTGACAGAGTAGATGTGTGTATGTGTGTGTGTGTGTGTGTGTGTGTGTGTGTGTGTGTGTGTGTGTGTGTGTGTGTGTGTGTGTGTGTGTGTGTGTGTGTGTGTAGAGGAAATAACACCCGCCATTTTTTTCCCCGAAGTTTTTCAGGGCCGGGCCTCGAAAAAGCTCTGCATATTGAGATAAGTGAGGGATGTGGCAATGTGCAAGCCTCTCAGGAAGCTGTTGACGGAGCGAATTAGGAAATGAAAACCAAACTCACTCAGCACTACTCAACACCTGGGCGTGGCTCCCTCCTCCTCCTCCTCCTCCTCCTCCTCCTCCTCCTCCTCCTCCTCCTCCTCCTCCTCCTCCTCTTCCTCCTCCATTACCTCCTCCTCTTATCCTTCTTTTCCTCCTCTTCCGCTTTCCTCTCCTGTCTAAATGCCTTCAGCTCCTTCTCTTTCGACTAATCTTGCAAATGAATCAAACGTCAGAGGTAAAAATGACAATTAAATGTAAGGAAAAGTCACCACTGGCTATAATTAAACTAGAGTGAGAAGGAATTGAAGACGAAGAGAGAGAGGAAAAAAAAACAAGAAGGCTAAGAAAGATTTTTTTTAAAACAGTCATCGCAGGAAGTCTAATGAGGGCGGTCTCTGGAGGACACCTTGCCTGGAAGTCAAGGGTAAAGGAAAGCTGCAAGATTAGCGGAAGGGAGGAAAGCAGGGAATGATAGTGAAATTTAGTAAAAGGCACAACACAAAGATTAAAGTAAGGGACAAGCAAAAGAAGATCATGTGAAATGGCCTGTAAAGGAGAGTTAGGGCTCGTGTACCCGCTTCCCGACGTCTGTGCGTCTTTGTATCCTAGCAACCTTGAAATTTCGTATCGAAAGGCGTCACTTCTCACGATTACTCACGGGAGCGTGTTGTCGCGCTACAATGGACGCTCTCACACTTTTTTATCAGTTTATTTGATGTCTCTGTAAATAATTCCGATGTGTGTGAAAGTGTGAAGCAATGCCACTTAAGCAGGGCTAATGAAGGCGATCCAGGGTTAGCAACATACATATATACAAATGAATAAATAAGACTTGCAGTATACGAGTACTACTTATAGCAGAAAGCGATGCCTCCGAACTACAATAACAGGCATATCGTTCATGACATCCTCAAGCATGACAAAAAATGTGTCCCGTTTATATACCAACGCTACAAATATTGGCAAATGTACTTATTATGCTGAATCACGAGGCACTCATGCTGAGCAATTGTTCAAACAAAGATGATGACATTTGTAAGGATTGCAAGAAATTACTACCTTCCTCCCTGACGGCAGAGCTTAGCATGCACTTCCCTAAACACAATTATACAGTGCTCTGACAGGAAGCGAGCCCCTACAAACAGCAAGTCCCAAGGCATTAAATTTAATGCTTCTGTACAATTTGTTGTAACTTTCGTAAAAACATTTCTTGCAACAAGGCAGTATTCATCTCTTAGTGCTAGACGTGTTCACCACCACCACCAACTACAACAATAATAATGATAATGATGACAGTAATGATAATAATAATAATGATGATGATAACAATAATAATAATAATAATAATAATAATAATAATAATAATAATAATAATAATAATAATAATAATAATAATAATAATAATAAAAATAATAATAATAATAAAATAATAATAATAATAATAATAATAATAATAATAATAATAATAATAATAATAATTATTGTAAATAATAATAATAATAATGATAATAATAATAATAAAAATAATAATAATAATAACAATAATAATAATAACAATAATAATAATAATAATAATAATAATAATAATAATAATAATGATAATAATAATAATTACAATAACAATAATAATAATAATAATAATAATAATAATAATAATAATAATAATAGTAATAATAATAACAACAACAACAACAACAATATTAATCATTATTATTATTATTATTATTATCATTATCATCAACATCATCATTTTCATGATAATGATAACAATAATATATATATATACTCGTGTATATATATATATATATATATATATATATATATATATATATATATATATATATATATATATATATATATATAGTGAGAGGCGAGGGCGTGAGTGCAGCAAGCATGATGAGGGCGGCGGCATCAAGTACACGCAGGAACTAACACATCAGAGGTGCACGCGGCGACGGCATAACCTTTCCCATTACTCCTGCTGCCTCCTCTTCACGGCCACCTGCCCCTCGTCAGTGCTCCTACCTGTCACTTCAGATGGATATTTACCCTGGCAATCTCCCTCTCGGCGCGTCGGACGAATGGCCAGTTAGCGTGCCTTACGAGGTCGGTAAAGTGACGGCTCGTACACCGATCAGTATTTGGCATTTGATCTTAAATTGCCTCTTCAAACGCAAGGCGGAATGCCGGCCAGTCTACGATTTGACTGCTCAATACTGGAAGGTGACGCAGCGTCCACCATATTTAAAACCAATGGAAGGTCTACTATATCCCTCTGAGGAAAGGTCTGAAGTGACGCCTGGGAGATGAAACGCTGCTCCAGGTCTGGCGGGCAGCTTGGTAGGAATCCTATACGGCTTTCATCTCCTAGTATGATACTGACTCTGAACCAATCACACGCCTACCCACGACTTGCCAGGAGTCACGGAGAGTGCTGGAAGGACACTTGCAGCCCTGCTCCCCACCCTCCTCCCGCTGGCCAACCCGGCACACATCACCAACATTAAATCCTGTGCGACCGTAAAGCAGGGCGAGCGACGAGTGTACGAGTAACTCACACTTCCTCTTGTAATTTGGCATTTGTGTCACCCAGACCGGGCTGCTTTATGAAGAGGCGAGAACCTTCCGCGCTGCAGACTGTCCATCCGCCTCGGGACGGACAGGCTGAGATGTGGCTCTCCCTCAGGCAGGACTGTTGCAGGGACTTGTGTTGCCTAGTGGCAGTTTTCATCACAATTTCGGCAAAACTACAAGCACTGGCTTAGTAAGCTCGGCAACTCGGCCGTACATCTTTTTTTATTAAAGCGCAACACTTACAATAAAAGCAATGTGTATGGTACAAGAAAAGATTAAAAATATAAATTAGAAAGTAAATAAATAAGTGAATGATAAACCGGTAAAAGACCACTAGAAGGACCCAGAGGGGGTAAACAGGAGGGGTCTTGTGCACCGCGCTGGCTACCTGTCGCCGCCTCCAGGTGACAGGAGAAGTACTACACCCCATGTCGCTGCCTTAGGTAATGGAAGGACACATCAATATGCCAAACGAACACTGCATCGAGGCAGGAAGAACAAATGGTGAGAAGAAATGGAGGTAGGAGGAGGGTGGGGGAAAGAAAAAGCACTTCGTTCACTTTCTTCAAAAATATTTCTTTATTTATTTCTGATTTCATTCCAACGACACTACAATTCCTCTAATTATGACAACGACGCTACATAATTAATGGTTAATGGTTTTCATATTAGTATGGCGCCATGCTTATGAGGATTTTTCCTTTCCTTTTCTTTCTTTTATTTAACTCCCTTACACTGGTTTCGTTATCATGATGTGTTTACATTTCAATCACGATTCTCTTAATGCATTCTATCGACAGTGACGCCATCACCATTAGCAACAAACTAAGACTCCATTACTATCAGCTGCACACTCAAACACGTCTCCCATTTGTCTCTCTCGTTTTTTTTTCTTTTTCTATTTTTTCAGCCATACGTCTTTTTTTTTTATCAACGCATTGTTTTTCACTCACTTTCCTCACCATATTCCCGTCTTTTCCTCCTCCTTCTTCTCCTCCTCTTCTTCCCTTTCTTGTTCTGCACTTTTTACAACTCTTCCCCCCCTCTCACCTCCTTCCTGTCCCCTAATCATCTCTACCCTTCTCTCCATCCAGTTCTTGTTCTTTTACTTTATCCCCTCATCCCCCTCCGACTTCCTTCTTCTACTCTGATGCTCCTCCTCCTTCTCCTTCTTCTCCTCCTTCTCCTCCTGCTCCTCCTCCTCCTCCTCCTCCCTCCTCCACCTCCTCCTCCTCCTGCTCCTACCTCGCCTCCTTCTCCTCCACGCATACACCTGCTCAGCCTCAGGGTACCCGCGGCCTCGTCCCGTGCCTGGGGCGTCGAGACGTGATCCCTCCTGCCCCTGCCATGCCCCGCGGCGCCCGAGATGCGGCAGGTGGCGAGGGCAAGACAGCTATTGTGAGGAGAGAGAGAGAGAGAGAGAGAGAGAGAGAGAGAGAGAGAGAGAGAGAGAGAGAGAGAGAGAGAGAGAGAGAGAGAGAGAGAGAGAGAGAGAGAGAGAGAGAGAGAGAGAGAGAGAGAGAGAGAGAGAGAGAGAGACAAATGCATAACGGAGGAAGATTGAGAGAGAGACTGTTTGGAGGAGCTAAGAGAGAGAGAGAGAGAGAGAGAGAGAGAGAGAGAGAGAGAGAGAGAGAGAGAGAGAGAGAGAGAGAGAGAGAGAGAGAGAGAGAGAGAGAGAGAGAGAGAGAGAGAGAGAGAGAGAGAGAGAGAGAGAGAGAGAGAGAGAGAGAGAGAGCATAACGTCCCCTTCTGCAATATGATCGAATATATAACAACATTCCAGGTAAAATAATAGAATTCATTTACATATGTCCTTCATCCTGGCGCGGGAAGCGATGAGCCTCAGAACTACATAAAAACACTACAATATTACGTGTACTTAGAAGGAGAAGTAATAGAAAAATAAAACTATACTGAATATTACACTTTCATGAACAGCAACCCACCCACGCAAACGCACACACACACACACACACACACACACATCACACACACACACACAATAGCGGAATGTTAACGGAGGATACGAGCTGAATAGTAATGAGTGACGAGTGATGGCTGATGAAATGAAAGGAAATATTTGACAGGAAAACAAGGATCTGTAACATCCGCGCGCTGGGGAAACAACAGAGGGAAGCAGAAGAAAGGGAAGACCAGAATGGATCACAGGAGCAGGAGGTAAAAAAATAAAATAAAAACAAAAAGGGAAAAAAAGATAAACAACAGAGGGAAGCAAAAGAAAGGGAGGAGCAGAATACAGCACAGGAGGAAGAGATAAAAAAGCGCATGTCACTCTCGAAAGGACACTTTGACGAAAATAAAAGAAGAAACATTGCCTCAAAAAAATAACATTAAAGGAAAGCACAAAGCGAACAAAAAAAAATACAAATAAATAAACCAGCGAGTACTAACAATATTCAAATTAATCATACTTATACGTCAGTTGTAAAGGCTTCTCGCTAATGCCAAGTACCAGATCGAGTGGCGGCGCACGACTCGCTAATAACGTTGGTGGGAGGAATCATTCCGAGTCCACACACTTCACATTTAATCTTAAGAACAAATGTGTGTAATTACTCGGCGGCCGTATTTACGAGATCCGTGATTATTGGCGATCCATTCTTTT
The DNA here is from genome assembly GCF_017591435.1 of Portunus trituberculatus. Lineage (NCBI taxonomy): Eukaryota > Metazoa > Arthropoda > Malacostraca > Decapoda > Portunidae > Portunus > Portunus trituberculatus. The sequence continues at coordinate 1,744,691 of NC_059273.1, forward strand.
ACACGCCTTACCTGCCCCGGGGTGAGAGAGAGAGAGAGAGAGAGAGAGAGAGAGAGAGAGAGAGAGAGAGAGAGAGAGAGAGAGAGAGAGAGAGAGAGAGAGAGAGAGAGAGAGAGAGAGAGACGAGGGATAAGGTCAAACAGCATAGGATTTTCCCATTTTCGAGGATAAGCATATATTACAAACAGTGTGTGTGTGTGTGTGTGTGTGTGTGTGTGTGTGTGTGTGTGTGTGTGTGTGTGTGTGTGTGTGTGTGTGTGTGTGTGTGTGTGTGTGTGAGAAGGTGTAGGTGTGTCTGGGTTGGTAGACAGACAGTTATTAATGAAAGAATATATGATAAACTTTAGTCTCATGTGTTTCTCACCCTCGTCCTTTCCCTTCTCCTTTTGCTCCTCCTCTTCCTCTCTTTTAACCTCCTCTTCCTCCTCCTCCTCCTCCTCCTCCTCCTCCTCCTCCTCCTCCTCCTCCTGTATACCTTCTTTCTCTCCTTGTCTTTTATTTCATTTTCCCCAGTTATCATCAATATCACTACCATCACTTTCATTATGATCTCTTTCTCTCTCTTTTACTTCTCTTACTTTTCTCTCTCATCTTGCTTATCCTCCACTTTTTTCCTATTCTCTTCTTCCTTTCACTCATATTTTTCTCCTCTTACTTCCACTCCTCTTTTTTTTTCTTTCAATCCTCCTTCTCCTCCTTCTCGTCCTCCTCCACGTTCATTCCTCCTCTTCCTGTGCGGCGAAGGAACGAATAATCTCCTCGATAATAACCGGAAGTGGTTCTTTGTGCGTGCTGCCGGTCGCGTGGACACCATTACAACGTCCTGCCTCAGCCGCAGCCTCAACCCACAGCCCCTCGCTCACCCAGCCAACAGCCCCCGCCTCCATTGCCGTCTGAACTCATCTTCATCACACAGGCCATTCGCTCTTCAGGCTCCACCTCCGAGTTCCACAAACGTATGTCTCTAATAGCGGCGAGCTCTTCCACAGAGTATTGCTGCGCCCAAACAATACGCACGAAGAATTCTGAAAGCTGACAGGGATTTTAGATTATCGCCCGGAAGTTTCCAAATCGGTTTCCCGGATTCACCTGTGTACCGGAAGTGAGTGTTTAAGTGCCCGGGGCCGCGTGATGCCGGGCAGGTTAATTGTTCTGATCCGCAGGTGCGCCGGACAGGTGAATTTTATCTACTCCATCTGCCCCACTGCGGAAACCTTCAAGCATCATGTACAAGGAGCGTCAGTACAGGTAGGGCTGGACGGGGCGTGGCAGCATCCTGGGTAACGATGCTTCGCTGGTTCGCATGAAAAGACGTGAGTAGATTCCAACCTCCCGACAACAGTACACAAGATGACACGGCAAATAATTAAAGGTGAATAGCGCAGCAAGACTGAAAGATAGACGCACGTACTGTACACATGGACAGAACAAAACAGACACGGTTGAAGCAACACAAACGTAGCAACAGACTCAGGGACACCGCCAGCATAACGGACACCATGACCCTCCTATAAGGAATGACGCGTCCACCTCTTACCATATGAGGAGATAGGTAGTCCTATACTCGAAAGGGATGAAGGTGAGTGAGAGAAACCTGCCGCGAATACAACACATAAGGACATAAAAGTGTTTAGTTGTCTAGCATATAAATGTAAGTCAAGGAACACACACACACACACACACACACACACACACACACACACACACACACACACACACACACACACAAAGAACCATCACAAGTCGCCAGGTCCCGTGAGTTTGGAGAGCACCATTGTTGTTCTCCATGATTATTGTTCTTTCTTGCCCGTCTTTCCGCTCTACTGAACTTGATTTCCGCCCATTCACTCGTGTTATTTAGATGCGCATGAAATCACCTCAACCATATTCACTTCAGCAGGAGGTGAGGTGTAGCTGGTGGTGTGTACTATACATGGTGTGGACTCTGGTGTAAGTACATAGTGGTGTTGTGAGTGTGAGGTGTTCGGGCGAGTACGTTGAAAACTTTAGATGCAACGCGCAAAAATACTCGACCAGGATTGTAGAGAACACAGTGAGACGCACACAGTATGAGGGAATGCGTAATGGCTTACAGGGAGCAGGGCACTGGGAAGGGTATGCAAGATGGTGTAAAGGTGCGCAGAATTGTAATGAGGTGTACTTAGTAGTATGAGGGTGTGTGCAGCAGTGGGAAGGGGGACGCTGAGTAATTAGAAAGAATGAGATAGAACATGTAGTAGAGGATGTGACAGTAGGATGGTAGATGAGACAGGAGGTGCATGCAAGACGGTATGGATGCGTGGGAGACACTGGGACCGTTGACAGTTTAGAAATATATGAGACTGAGTAAAGGAAACAGTGTGGAGACGTATCAGACATTGCAAAGCAGCGTGGGAGAGCAGGACAGTATGGGAAAGAGTGATCGTGTGGGAGTGGCGTGAGAGACAGTTTCTGGACGTGAGAGAATGTGTTAGGGAATGAGACATTGTTGCGGGCGGCGAGGAAGAGCACGGACGGATGAGACAGCCTGGAGGGTGTGAGACAGAGTAGAGAGTGTGGAGTCAGCACGGCCAAACTGTATAATGGTGTGAGAGAAAATAGGTGTATGCAAGGGAGTGAGAATGTGCATGGGAGTGCGAAGGCGAGGAAGAGTGTGTGGAATAGCAACGACATTCGAGTGAGGAAGGTGCGTACGTTTCCAGCGAGGATTCTTGCATGAATATGTTGTCACTGTTAACAGGACAGTAAAGAAGAGTCCCTGAAAAGCGCCGCGGGACAAAGACTGTGGTATGCAAGGGAACAAACGTCTATAAATAAAATGGAATAAACATATATGAGAAACGAGAACAAAGACGTTACCAGAAAGCCAACAGGATAACCACCCATCACACAGGGAACACACGGGCTGCTAACCAAGAAAGGACGGCCGCACTCCAACACTGACTCTGCCTTGTGAAGTTTACGGGTGACCTTAACACAAATAAAGGCATAGGCAGGTTCCGCGCTCGCACACAAGGCCGTTTGTTAATACCGGAATAAAAGGCTACATGACTGCGACACACACATTTCACAGCTGAAATGTTAGACACAATTTCAAACAATTGCCTTCATTGTAAAGCTGTTCTGGTATGTTGGCACGCTCCTCAACCCTTCCTCCTTCCCCGCTAGATGCCTCTCACTCTTACTCTCCTGCTGCCTATACTTGCCTCTTCCTCAAGAGATTGGTGTCAGGTTTTGAAAAGTTCTGCGTTACCTGCGTGAGCTTCCAGGTATAGATTTTCCCGCCTTCCAGGAAAGCTGCGACAAACCCTGCCGATATCAGTCCATCAAGTCTGTTGCCACCACCCGAAGGTGTATTTTGCCTCAACACGGCCTTCACGAGGCCAGGCAGGCTGCTCCTCACGCCACCCTCCTTTCCATCCCTTTCTTGTTTCTTTCCCTCTTGCCTCCTCCTACCCTTCTTCCTTCCTTCATTCTCCTCAGCACAACGAAATGTGATCGCACTGCTTCCCTCCTTCTTCTCCTACTCCTCTTCTTCTTCCTCCTCCTCCTCCTCCTCCTTTTCCTACTTTTCTTCCTCTTCTCTTCTTCTTCTTTTTTCTTCTACTTCTTCTTCTTCTTCTTCTTCTTCTTTTCTTCTTCTTCTTCTTCCTCTTTTTTTTTTTCTTCCTCCTCCTCCTCCTCCTCCTCCTCCACCTCCTCCTCCTCCTCCTCCTCCTCCTCCTCCTCCTTCCTCCTCCTCCTCCTCCTCCTCCTCCTCCTCCTCCTCCTCCTCCTCCTCCTCCTCCTCCTCCTCCTCCTCCTCCTCTTTCTCCTTCTCCTTCTCCTCCTCCTCCTCCTCTTCCTCCTCCTCTTCCTTGGGCTTGGCGATTAGTATTCTTAGCTTGTAATTGACTGGTACTTAACCCAGTTACTTCCCTCGGGCCCTTTTACTCCCCCCTACTCTCTCTCTCTCTCTCTCTCTCTCTCTCTCTCTCTCTCTCTCTCTCTCATGGAATCGAAGAAAAAATCATTGAAAAAAAAAAAAGTACACGGAAAAATAGCTTTGTATAATACGAAATGCATGAAAACTAAACTACAGGAAAACTCACAACACAGGAAAGCGAGTAACTATCGACTAAAAGGAGAGAAGAAAAAATGTCAGCAATTATTCTGAGAGGGACGATAATCATCTTCTATTTCCGACTGGAGTAGAGACGTAGTGCTGAGCGAGGCTTTGGCGCATCAGGAGTGGCTCGCTAAAGTTCCGTACCGTGAAATAACGCCTCTGGAAATCCCATCAACCAATGGCTTCGAAATTCGGCACGTTAGCCAATCCGTCGAGAGTGTGATTTGCTGATATGATGGCCTCGTGAGTCACACCAATAATGCAGATGGCATTTAAAGCTTTCATTTTAAAGCGAGCACTCCCGGGGTTTTGTGCGTTACGTAGTCTGCCTGTCTGTCTGTCTGGCTGGCACTCAAAGACGGAACAGAATCCAGCAGGTCTTCATACAGTTTTCAATGTACAACTGAGGACCTTTTACTTAAGACGTCTTTTGTACTTTTGCACTTATTTCGAAACATTTTTCTGTCGAAAGAGGGTACTCGAACCAGCTTCCTTCTTTTTTTTTTTTTTACCTGAAATTTCGATCCATATAAAATGTAAAACATATGACTTCTTCCTTGCAAACCCATCTCATTTTCCGCAGAGTTCCCTGGTTCTTGCTGTTCACTAACCACTCCTAGTGATCTATGCACGGAACATTCCCTCTTTTCAGTGCCTTATTCGCCCTTCGCTTCTTCCTTCTAAGCCCTTTCCTCCCTTCCTTTGCTCTTCTCTTCACTCTCTCCTCCACCATGTTTATAGGATTAGCATTTCTTGGCGATGATCCTCCCGTTCCACTTATAACAGGAAAGCAGCAATTACATCTGCTGACGTCAACCAAGGCAGAGAGGGAGCAAGGAAGGAAACGTGAGGGAAAAGAACTTACCTGGAGAAGCGAAATTACGCATGCATATATCCTGAAGGGTATACACACACACACACACACACACACACACACACACACACACACACACACACACACACACACACACACACACACACACACACACACACACACACACACACACACACACACACACACACACGCAGGTAGACACACAGTACACGGCACAATTACAAGCAAACTAAGCTGCAAGCTATAAACGATCAAGACCAAACAATACACACAATCCTCTGCAGGTCCGGGCTTTATTTCGATACTACAGAAAAAAAAAAAGTGCGCCATAACAGAATGAATTAATGGTGACGCTCGCTATCCTTGTTAAGGAAATAATAATTGTTACTGTGAAAGTAGATACTATTTATGCAGTAGTAGTATTATTGTTAGTAGTAATAGTAGTAGTAGAAGTAGTAAAAGTAGTAGTAGTAGTAGTAGTAGTAGTAGTAGTAGTAGTAGTAGTAGTAGTAGTAGTAGTAGTAGTAGTAGTAGTAGTAGTAGTAGTAGTAGTAGTAGTAGTAGTAGTAGCAGTAGTAGTAGTAGTAGTAGTAGTAGCAGCAGTGTAAAACAATACATAGTAATATAAATTTTTGTCGTGGGAAAAGTTTTCCCATACTATTTCGCGCGTGTGTGTGTGTGTGTGTGTGTGTGTGTGTGTGTGTGTGTGTGTGTGTGTGTGTGTGTGTGTGTGTGTGTGTGTGTGTGTGTGTGTGTGTGTGTGTGTGTGTGTGTGTGTGGGTGTGTGTACTGTAAGTATGAGTACACGTTTCTTGTTTAAACTGAAGTATTTTTTTATTGTAACTTTGCGGCCAGCGAACATTTATTTATTGGTGTATGCATGACTGGTAGTAATGCGCAGCGGCTTTCCCTTACTCTCCCTACTTTGGTGTTTCTATTTTGCTTTCACTCACGCACCCTCTCTCTCTCTCTCTCTCTCTCTCTCTCTCTCTCTCTCTCTCTCTCTCTCTCTCTCTCTCTCTCTGTGTGTGTGTGTGTGTGTGTGTGTGTGTGTGTGTGTGTGTGTGTGTGTGTGTGTGTGTGCTGAACTAATCTTTGTGATCCATCCGTGCTTTATATTTTGTTTTCAATTAATATTAGATTTACTTGTATCCCCGGAAGGTATACTTAAAATTGTGTTAGGATCTTGCGAAATCTTATGAGGAAAAGTTTCACAAGGAGGAAAGATTTTGCAAGGCCATAAATATCAACAACAATTTCAATGAGAGACAAACAACGCCCCCTTCCAGATACTTTCGAGTAATAGCGACAGATACTAATGGTAACCTGCAGACTGACTCCTTCTTGTTTGTGGTAAGGCTGTGATTTTGAAATTAAAGCAATACCAGGACGATAAAGCTACATTGTTCTCCTTTACTGTATCATATCTCTCAGTGAATCACCTAAACAGTTTTCGGCCTGCAACAGATCAGATAAACAAATGAATATATAAACAAATACCCTTGTAGCTGATCCTGCACTGTATTATTTGCGTCTCAGTTGACACCCAGAGTCACATTCCAAAATGCACCATATTACCATTTACCTCCAGGAATGAAAGAACATAGATGAAGTAACACCAAACACCACTCGAGGAACAGAAACAGCAGTCTGCACAGATGAGAAAAAAAACAATACACACACACACACACACACACACACACACACACACACACACACACACACACACACATAGAGGAACCATTTAATGACGCAAGAGTTGTAGTTATGGTCAGTGGCGATATCAAAGTAAGCTGGGATGATATTTGATCACGAGAGACGGAAACTAAAGCAGCTGGATGAGATGGATAGTGAAGAAATCGAAGGTAAAATCTAACAAATGGAATATATTTACACAGCTTGACATGCACACTATATATATACCTATAATACTTCACTAATTACACTCTTAGTCTACTAGTGAAAGATAACAATGTAATACTCCTCTCTGTACGTAATACAATAGAAGGCGAAATAAAAAAAAATCCCTGTAGAGTTGCAATTCTCTTGGACCGTTGTAATGTTTGTGGTATATTTTCCAAATGTGGATGACATTAAAACTTTTCATCCCTAGGCGTATGTTATCTACGCATGCTAATGGCTACACTGTGATCTGATGTCTGTTATCTGCAACACGTAGACAATTCATTTCGTCCAACTGCTAGAGAAGATTGACAGCCGCAGTGGTTAACTGTATGTAATTTGCCAAATTACTCAGTATTTCATAGTTCTGTCCTGCAAACCTTACTCTGCAGTATTCATAACACCAAAGAGAGCTTTAGTTTTTATAATCACTTACGTCTTCTTCTCAACACCCACATCACCGGCTCAAAATAGCAAGCCTTTCACTTGCTACACGTGGACTCATCATCATTACCATAATAGGGAACAGTTAAGCCAAAACCTTAAAAGAGGCTCCAAGATAGGAAGATTCTGAAAGAGAAGAGAGTCTTAATTACTACAAAATGAGTCGACTCCTAAACCAACCTTTCCCTTTCCAAGCCACCACCACTTCCTGGTTCTTCCACTCTCTGCCCTTTTCTCTGCCCAGCTATATCATTTACAATATTCGCGACTCGAGATCTAATTTTGACTCAGCTGAACGCCCCTTCAAACTTCTTAAATTACTTTTCTACTTTCCTCTGAGTTCTCCTCGCCCAAGGTACCCTTCTCTAATAATTTCAAAGTTTCTAACAACAACTTTCAGCAATTCTCTTTTACCTATGTATACTGTACTATATAATGGACAAGTTACATATATTCACAGGCACCAACTGCATATTCAGTACTCTCTCTCTCTCTCTCTCTCTCTCTCTCTCTCTCTCTCTCTCTCTCTCTCTCTCTCTCTCTCTCTCTCTCTCTCTCCCTTTAAGTTTTAAGGAAGAAAACCCTCCTATTCTCTCCTGAAGCTCCTTTCTTAATTATGTTCATTCACAGGCTGTACAATATAACTTTGAAGAATCACATGTTCCTAACTTTCCTTTCGGAAAACTTGTGGACCTGGAACCTCCTGCAGCATCTCACTTCTGCACCTTTATGGCCACAACACCAAACACGTGTCTGCGAATTTCAAATGTATGCTGCACGTGGCCAGGTTGTAACACTGCAATTTTTCCCTAGGTGGTCTAATCACACACGTGACATTAACCGAGCGACTCTGACGCGTGATTACTTATGAATATTAAATTCTCCGAGTATTTCATGAGAATATTTATGACGGGTGAACGTAATCCAGCATCTCATATCACTCCAATCCCTTTAATTGAGGATTATTAGCTGAGCCTAAATTACGATACGATGAGAGAGACTATCATAACATGAGTCACGGAGAGAATTCCCGCTGCCGTCGTCCCTGAATGATTCTGCTGGATATCTTTCGGTCTTTTTCCTCACTAAGTAACGGGACACACAACAGTCAGCCGAGCAACACAAAGACGAGCCGCACCAGCATCGCGTGTGTGTAGTCCGGTCCTCGCAGACTTTACGTGGCAAAACACACATTGCCTTCCCTTTTCTCCAATAAGCAAACACTAAAAGCATTTTTTATATGTTTCCTTTGTTAAATTTAAACAGAAATCTCCCAATATTTATGCTTTCCTTTTACATGCTCTGACCTTTACACTCTCCCTACGCCTGGTACTGCCAGCGGCTTAGCCTTCTCAGAGTACTGCCATCATTCACTTCCCTCACAGGTGGTAGTGCGCGAGGTGCAAGAGGTGGTGGTGTATGTGGAGAACAATCTTGTTTTTCTTACACAACAGGAAACCAAATAAATAAAGATAAAATACGCACTAAAATGTTTTAGTTTCTTGAAAGTCATTTTGGCAACATTCTCTCGATGTCTACTCGTAATAAACAGAACAGAAAAAAAATGTCAATTTTATCTTTTTTTAATGGTGGCTTTTAACTTCAACAATGGTGAGGTCTGGAATCTTTCGAATGTCATTCGTCACAACTGACTTTCACAATCGGATGTAAAGTGCAAGTCCCTCGCATCCTTTAGTATTGTAAGTTTGATCTGGATAATCTGGGAGAGCAAACAACACACACGTAAAATTCAAAGGTAGTGAGTATGAGCAAGAATTATCATTATTCTCATTGACTCTGCAAAAATTATTTTGTGCTAACCAAATAAAGAAAATAAAAAAGTGCAGATTGAGGCCAACCAGTAGCAAAGTGACAACCAGATCTCCACAAGGCAGACGGCTGGCGCTTCTTTCACCTTTAGGGGCGTCAATAACATAGGCCACGAATAAACAGTAACGGTGGGGCACGTAACCCTAACCCACCCTCATGCTTAAATAATAATGGGAGCGAGTAAAAAACACGTATATGTAAAAAATACAAACCTGTAAGAGGAAACAGTTTCATATAGTGTAAAAACAAGGGTACAATAACTTAATTTAGAGTGACAGTGACAGTTTTCCAGAGCACCGACAGATCACACCGAGCACAAGAGAAACTCCGAAAGACAAGAGGAACTAGATAACTTCAGGCAACCAACAACGGAACCTATCGATAAAGTTACCTCTCAGTAAATCGGATCCCTGCGTTACGGCAAACAACGAGAGCCTCTTGTTAAAGGCATTAACAAAAAGCTGGACTTTAGTTTTCTATACGAGCAACCGGCCGCACTAACAACCCCGCCACCATATTGCAGAATTACGATATTTTTTGCCACGCGAGTTACCGTTGCAATTGTTGTAATGGTACCGGGAGTAACTGTCAGTGTTCTTTAATGTTGAAAAAATAATTAAAGTAGCGGTAACTTACAAAAGGTAACAGTCAGCCCGCTAATATATTTAAAAAAAAAATTCAAGGCATCGGAAACGCAAGAAAATTTTTCTGTTCCTTTCCTTACTTTGAGTGGAGTTATCGACACTCTCACGTCTAGGTAGTCGGTGAGGTATTTCGCCCGCCAACCTGTCGATCACCCTTTACTCGCGCTTCACCCTGAGTGTTCCAAGCATATATCTTTCACTGGACGTGAGCGCTGCCATATCCTTTATTCAGATAACCCCGAATGCATTTTGGACTTGCATCTCTCCCTAAACTTTTCTTCCTCCATGTGAGCACCACCACCGAGGATATACCGGTGGCTGTGGTGCATGTGTCATCATGTGTGGGTCGCACAACGCCTATCGGATTTATGTATGCCCCAAAATTAAACAATATGAGATTACTTGGACAAAAATTACAATAGAAATAACAGGACTGAAATTAAAACCACGACTTGACTACCAAACTGGTGACTGTGTGTAATGTATTAATGTCGAAACCTGGGCGAATGATGAAACCTGGGCGAATGATGTTAAGGACATCAAGTTCTTTGATATAAATACAAGTAATAAAGACAAAAAGCCACAACGAGATGTTTGACATTTGAAAAGCTCTGAAATGCTATTTATTTATGATGTTTCTTGAAAGTAAATAATCAAATATAACGTCAAACTTTCTTTTCAATTTAATGTAAATTATAAGGCAAATTAGTAAACATATAACATGCATTCATGCACGAAAATTTTCTATCCATTATTTCGATTACACTTTTTATTTTTACATTATTTGTAATTATCTTTAGTAGCAAATAAGATGTTGCATGGACACATCTTTTTAATGAATCAAAATACCTCTTTAACGAATTTTGGCACAAACTTCTCAACATCTGCGTTTTTTTTTTTTTCTTGTTACTTCAAATGTCTTGGATGTCCAATGGCTCCCACTTCTGATCTTGGAACGTTAACGTCTTAATACTTCTCAGGTTCAATATTCACAGTTCTCCCTCTCAGCTGTGACACGAATAATGCATGTCGACCTACTTCCTGTGGCACCCTCGTCCCATCAGCTTGCTGCACTTATTGCGTGTCAACACATGACAGTGTAATTTGCCTCTCATTCTGAATGTGTTGAACTATCAGAAGCGTTTCCTTACAGTTGACCTTAATTCTTCCTCTACAGTGGAAATTCATGATTATCAATTACAATAATGTAAGGTTAGTAAAGTGTTTTCATTTTCGCTATCACGAAATACATCCTTCACATCGAAAGAGAAGTGAAAGATTAGTCTAAAAATAATGAAGAGTAAAACAGTAAAGAAGGAAGTCTTCGAACAGGCCACACGAGAAGACAAAACTATACCAGGCCAGAGGGAACACAACGCCTTGGCCATAAGAGACAGACCTGAGTGGCCCTCGCCTTCCGCCAGCTCAAGGGGGACTGAAATGAGTCTCTTTATTGTTCACTCAGCCGTCATTCTTTGCGAAACTGTGATTGGTCTGCAAAATGGCCATTATCCTGCGAGAACGAAGCCACAAAAGCCGTCAACCACAGACGCCACTCGCTCCAGACGGCTCTCAGGTACAAAGTTAAAAAGTCTGCAACGACAGATGGCATGCGAACCCTTACTGAGGGATGTGCGAGCCCTTACCCACCAAAGAAAAAAAAAAAGGACATCGATGAACGCACCCTCAAACCCCCAAACTACTCTAATTTTTCACAGTCAGATTGTGACGCACTCCCAATGAGAGCAGCGTTCGGCGTGGGTGCTGAGGCGCTGCGGCAGGACCTTGAGGTGTTATTCCTGTTCGAAAATACTTTTATAAGAACGACATACCCAAGATGCAGAGATAAAGTGGAAGACAGCACGGGGAAGGAGACTCATTCCTTGGCCACAAGGCTGAAATATCGCCTTTATTTGCCAGGGTCTTGTATCCGTGGTGGCTTCTACATATGAAAGCAAGTTCACATGTATGTATTCAAGAACCAGCGCTAGGACACGTGCATATAATACTGTCTAAGCAGCACAAAAAGAAAGAAAACAACCAAGAGCCGCATTTCGTAAAGTGAAAAGTTACATTTTCGTACACACTTGAGAGTAATCAATATATCATGTCACCCTGAGAAAATTACCAGCTAAATTAGTCACGGAGAAACGTAGTTCGAGAAAACAATAAGTGTGTGTGTGTGTGTGTGTGTGTGTGTGTGTGTGTGTGTGTGTGTGTGTGTGTGTGTGTGTGTGTGTGTGTGTGTGTGTGTGTGTGTGTGTGTGTGTGTGTGTGTGTGTGTGTGTGTGTGTGTGTGTGTGTACATGTGCACTGCGTGGAAGCCAAGCCCGAACAAGATGGAATGACGCCAGAATGAAAGAAAAGGCTGGAAAGAGAGAAACAGAGAAATGTGAGAAGGAGAGCGTGAGGTGAGAAAAGCACGAAGCGGCAGATGAAAACAAGTGATGAGAGAAAACAAGGCGATGGAGGTGGACGAGAGAGTGAGTGGTTTTCGGCACTTAAAAGACGAAACAATGGAAAAAAAAAGTGAACTGAAATAAGAACTCAATGATAACAATGAAAAACATAAGTTAAAAAAAATAAAGAAAAAGAGAGAAAATGAGAGGATAGAGACAGGTGGACGAAAGAGAATACAAAGAGAAAGAACAGACAAGGAATGAGAGGCAGGCAGACAGGCAAGAGGAGGAGGAGGAGGAGGAGGAACACCACCACCATCACAACCACCACACCACCACCGCTACCACCAGGAGGAGAAGGAGAAGGTTCATGTCGTCGTAGTAGCAAAAGTCTTGTAGTAACAACAGTAAAGGAAGAGAGAGATGAGAAGAAAAAGGGGAATAGTGAAGAGGAAGAAAAAGGAAGAGGCGGAAGATGGAGAAGGCGAAGAAAAGAAGAATGAAGCGGAGTAAGAAAAAGCATGAAGAATGAGAGGAAGAGGAGATGAGCGGCAGCATCTGACCATCACCAACACCACCACCACCACCAGGGTCGTCGCGCCTGGCGGCTCTCGAGACCTTGCGGCAATGTTCTCATTTTCTTTTTTTTGTAAGGTGGTGGCGTCCTGTCCCTTGCTCACCTGCAGGCGGGCCCACCTTTGCGCCGCACCGTGTTCTATAATTCGACGTAGAGGCAACACGACAACCTACATTTCCATCCCTGACTCTTCCTGTCTTTCTCTTTTCCTTTTTTCCGTCTGGGTTTTTCACGTTTCTTTCCACCCAGCTCTGCCGACACCAACTTATCAAAACTTTTCCCTTCACCCCCTAATTTATCCCGCCTCCTCCCTCGCGTCTCCCTCACTCCATCACCATCAACTTAACACCCAACGGCCCAACCTAAGGTCAATTGGCGGCTTGAATGTACCTGCCACGGTGGGGTCCCGTTAATAATGGGCTAAGTGTTATTCCCAGTAAGCATCGATCTCTTTTCTAATCTCCATTTCACCCTGGAACGCCTCAAACACCCTCAAAGTGTCGAATTGGCTCGCCCAACTCGATGAAATACCCCGCTATCAAAAGCAATGACGTCCAAAGTTGCTGCCACACTAAGGCCATTGAAAGGTCTAGTATTTAGGCTTTGATTAATTAAGCTATTCATTACCTGCCGGCATCCGTTCATTAGCGTCACCTTATCGCAGTCCATAAGTAGAGTGGAGGACAAGAGAGAGAGAGCGGAAGAAGGAGTTGGTGGGAGGAGTGAGTGAGAGTGGCGCCCTCATCTGTGTTGTTCATCCTTAACTCCGGTGTGAGGGAACTGCTCTCCCCCCCCACTCTCTCTCTCTCTCTCTCTCTCTCTCTCTCTCTCTCTCTCTCTCTCTCTCTCTCTCTCTCTCTCTCTCTCTCTCTCTTCTTCTTTTCTTCTCTTTCTTTTCCTTCTTTTCCTTTTTTCTTTTCTTGTCTTCTCTCCTTTCTTCTTTTCTTTTTCCTCTTTTTTTCTTCTTTTTCTTCTTTTTTTTCTAACTCTTCTTCTTCTTTGTCTTCTTCTTCTTCTTCTTCTTCTTCTTCTTCTTCTTCTTCTTCTTCTTCTTCTTCTTTCTTTCTTTTATTCCCTCCTTCTCTTTTTATTCATGTGTGCGTGCGCGTGCGTGCGTGCGTGCGTACATGCGTGCATTCGTGCGTGCGTGCCTGCTTTGGAAGTCTGATGAGTGCAATGGAAAACAGCTTAATTATCAGTTGAGAAAAATACACATAATATAATTACGAAAAGTTTTTATCCATGGCAAACGTTCCTAGTTTGACAACCACCACCACCACCACCATCACCAGCAGCCTCTTTCTGTGTCCCACATTCAAGAAAATAATCAAGAATAAAGCGGATCCTTACGAAGGACCTGGCAAACTGGATCTCGGTATAAGAACACACCGCATAAAGAATGTAAAACTTCTTTTTTCATACGAATTTTGACGCCCACCAAAGGATGGACCAGAGCGTCAAATTATTCTGCTACGTTTTTTTTTTTTATCTCTTGATCTGCTCACACGATGCTTGTGTGTAGGTGCTCGTGCCTCGCTCCAGGGCGTGGTAAGTGCCGAGCGACTCCTTCAGGCAGCGTTTCACGAGTGTGGTCGTGATGGTTGCCGTAATGATATTATTGCTGGAGAAGATATTTAAGAGGCGGTGGACCCTGCCATTACGAGTCATTATAGGGACTCACAAGACTTTGCTACAGCTTTCACTATTTACTTTTTTTCTTTTTGTCAACTTTCTAGAATTTCGAGAAACGTGAAACTTTTCCTTCTTCCCACTACACCCTAATACCCATACACAACTCCTCTACCCTCCACTCCGTATCTTTTCATTGATGGTATTCGCATTACGCTCAATATACATATTTGTATAAATATGTTAGTTATAGCAGCAAAAGACCATCACCTCCGCTTTCTTTAGGTGTGTATTGGGGAAAAAAGAGATTTTGACAACTTGACTTTTTATGCATTTTACAAATCTGGCTACAGATCTTACAAGTGGGCTGCTGATGAACTAGTTTATTAACAAGCACAAAACAAGAAGAAAAAATCAAATAAACAGAACAACTGACAGGTAAAACTGATGCATGTACAAAAGTGGTAATAAAAATTGTCGCACTAAGATTCCTCATTAATTCAGTAATCTAATTTTTACCTCTCACCATCGCACTTCACCATACGAGTGTTTAGCATTTTTAGCTTAACCGTGTGTATAGTTTTTATTTGTATTTTTCGGTGTATGTTGTAGCGAAGAATATATAAAGAAAACACATAGACGGACATGCCAGAGAAGGAAGGTCGAAGATAATAAGAAAGGTAACAGGTGGCCATGGTAGTTAAGGGAGCGTCCTTTGTGTGTGTGTGTGTGTGTGTGTGTGTGTGTGTGTGTGTGTAGGTGGGTGGGTGTAGGTGGGTGGGTGTGTAAGGTCAGTAGGGTCGTCACTTTCCTCCTCTTTCTCCCCCTCCTACTCCTAATTATTCTCCTTTGCTACTACTACTCTTCCTTTCCTTTTTGTTGTATCCATTGCTTTCGCTCTCCTTCTATCTCTCTCTTTCCTTCTCCTTTCATATCTCTTACTCATTTTCCTTCTTGCCTTGAACAATCCGTATCTTGAAACCATTTCTTTTCTCATCCTCACTAAGCTTCTCTCGCACCAAAAGCGAAGCCTTTTCTTCTCCTCTTCCTCCTCCTTACTCACTTGCACCACTACAATCCTCCTTCGCTATGCCTCCACAAACCCAACCACGCTTCGCCGCCTCCCCCGCCACAGTTAGCCAGTCCATCACGTAAGCATCACACTCTTCTCTGCGATCCACCTGACGGATTCACATCACCAGAGAACCTCCATCTTATTTTAGTCAATCCAGCTCGTGTCTTCATTTCACCTCTGCCCCACCTTCTTGCTCTGCTCCCTCCATTTCCACCTCCCCCACTCCTATTGCTCCTCCTGTTCTTCCCCCATCCTACTCCTCCTCCTAATCTCCACCTCCGGATGTCCCTTATTACAGCATTCCTGAGCCCGCGGCACCACCAACCTCCGATCAAGGACTGCGGTCACGCCCACTACACCTGCTGCTGCTGCTGCCGCGCCGCTACTACGCCACCAAACGCCACCACTGCTACTACTACACAGGGATATGGCGATGCTTCCTAACACTGGTATATTTGCGCATGTATGTTAATGCATAAAACAGTCGGTATTGTTTATATTTTCTTCGTCACATCACCATTATCACAAGCATTAATACAGCTACAATGATTATGCCTCAGTTTCTATTGCTATACATGATGCACTTAGTGTTTTGAGGATGACGTGTCAATATTCATTATACATATACCTGTCATGTAACTATTTTTTCTTTATATTTGCCATCTGTACCTTTTCATTAATATTTCAATTGTAAATTTTCAACCAAAATTACCATTTCCCATGGTGATGCCATTACCATTGAAATTTTAAATGAGAATGAAAGGAAAGTGAAAATTCAACACATTTTCTGTAGTTTAAACAATTTTCTATCAAGAAATTTCAGGTAGAGGAGAGCTTTAGGCAAGTAAGCACAAAAGCCGAGGGCGAAGGCGGAGGCGGTCGTCTATTGGCTACCGCCAGAATGCTCTTCCTTTACAATTGGCCAACCATGAACGAAGGGAGTGTTGTGATTGGCCAACACTTGAGATGGAGTGTAACGTGTAGATTCCTGAGATGTATGTGCCTCGTGCTTCTCTCGGTTTACTTCCATGGATAATCTCAATATCATGCTATCAATTCAAAACTTGCTGCACCTGGAGGTGGGATTTAAGACAGGTTCCCAGTCAGTGTCTTCAACAACTATACCTTTCACCGGGAGGATCATCGCTGCAGAAGAAAACAATTTTGTAGCAGATATACACCAGTTTCATACTAAATAATGGTTTCCAAGGTTGCTTGCTTGTCTCCTGCCGTACCGCTTCTCCGAGATGCTATCCTGCCAGCGATCACCATGAGACCATAAAACGTTGATGATCATTAAAAAAATTGATGATCGTAAGGCATTCAAGAACCATATCCTACATTGCTCCTTTTACTGTTTTGTCAAACTCATATTAAGGGTAATGCACATCAGATTACAACGAGTGTCTCATCATTACATCTGCTCTGTGACGCTAAACACAACACCGAGAAATGAATCTGTTTTGCCTCGCAATAATGCCCATGAACGTGAGCTGGAGACTGTGGGGCCATGGATAAAGGTTTCAACAGGCACATGTCTCTCACGAGGGACAAGGATCTCAGCACTACCAGACATCCCAGCCAGCACAAGTATCTCAACACGGGTATTGCAGCACACATGATAACTTAGTATGGCCTTGCGAGACACTTCCTCGGGGCAACACGTGCATGGCTCCCACAGGAAACCAAGCGCAAGAAGACTTCCGATGCCCCTTTTAGAGAAAAGTCAAGGCAGCATAAGAATATAATAACAATACGTATCGGTGTGAGTGTTAATTAAGATAAAAACATCTGTCTTGTTCAACAAATAAAGAGTCCATGTCACTGCTCTCTCTCTCTCTCTCTCTCTCTCTCTCTCTCTCTCTCTCTCTCTCTCTCTCTCTTTCTCTCTCTGTATCCATTCTTTAATTTCGGATAGTAATTACTAGAAAAAAAAAGAAAACTACATCAATCATTAGGTGAAGCATAATGTTAATAATTCCTCACTAAATGAATACACACACACACACACACACACACACACACACACACACACACACACACACACACACACACACACACACACTTTCCGGATACAGCCATTATGAGCACGTGGTGATCACAGGTAAGGGAGAAGCACGGGAAGGAAGACAGGAAGGAAGAAAAAGGGGGGAGGGGGCGGAAAGGCAAAGGAAGGAGACGAAGGAGGTGAAGTGAACAGAAAGGGTTGCTGGCGCCGGAAGTGTGGTAGTGAGTGTGGTGACGGTACAGTGATCGCCACTATCATGCTCTTTAGGACCACAACCACCACCACCACCACCACCACCATCACTATTTCCTAAACTTTTCTTTTTCTTCAGCCTTCTAATTTCCCTTCTCAAAGTTGTC
>NC_059273.1:1767500-1790000 GCF_017591435.1 Portunus trituberculatus
ACCTGCACGCCCAGACCCCATGTACAGCAAGCATCACAGCCAAGGTCATGATATTTTATTCACAAACTAACGTTGGGAGCTTCCTACCTCGTCGTAAATGATTTTAAAGGATCAACTAGATTGTGTCACCTTGACTTTACTCCGGGAAAGAGTTCTGACGCATTTCACGAGGATTAAAACACTGCAAGATTTGATTCTTTCATAATATCTGGCATCGTTGCCGTCAGGAAGCCGAGGCTGGAGTGCTTGTAGTCTCGCATGCCTTGGAGTGTCGGTCCTTAAAAGGCAGAGAGAAGCGCCGAGGAGCAGGTTGGGAGGCATTAGTCCTCAGCACACCTGTCTGTCCTCGCATATTGTTTCACCTCCACTTGTGCGGAGGCAGAGGACGGAAATAATGCAAGACGTCCTCACCGTGCCCGTGGGATCATCCTCGACACAGCCGGAGAGAAAGAGAGAGAGAGAGAGAGAGAGAGAGAGAGAGAGAGAGAGAGAGAGAGAGAGAGAGAGAGAGAGAGAAGGACAAAGATAAAAGAAAATACATCAACGGACAGACTAACAAACAGACGCACATGTAGGCAGGCAAGAAAGCAAGCAGGAAAGGCAGGCAGGCAGGCAGGCAGGCAGGCAAGATGGGAGGCAGATAGAGAGGCAGGCGAGCAGGCAGGCATAAAAAGTATAAAAGAAAGAAAAAGAAAAGAAAGCAATCTATTATGCAAAAGAAAACTTTAAAAAGTGCAGAAAATTATGTGGAAGAATAGACGCTCTCCCCCTCGTAATACTCCCCAGCCACCCCTTCCCTTCCCCTTCCACCTCCGCCATCATCACCACCACCACCACCACCACCCTGAAGCCCTACCACCCGAACACTCGAACCTCCACGTTCACCAGCACCCCCCCACCCCCGCCCCCATCCCTGAAGCGAAACTCACCGGACCATTTCCTGTCCAAGCCACCGACCAGCCTAGCGACTCGCCCGGACAAGGTGATCAAACAGGTGGAGGAGAGGGGGAAGAGAGGAGCAGGCGAGGCGCGGGAGAGGAAGAAGGTGATGCTGCAGGGCGTTAGTGTTCAGGAAATTCACAAGTGGGGAAGAATTGAGATACGCTGGATGATGAAGAAATTTGATTTTTGGGTGATTCACAGCGGTGATGTTGACTATGCATACTTAGAGCTTTTACAGGTAATGTGTTATCGTAAACTAATATGTAAAGCAGGTGAGAAAAAGATAAAAGAATGGTAGCATATGCGTATACTCGTATTCATAGGTTTCCATGTGTTTCTCATATCTCCTTTCATTCAGTCAGTCAATCAATCAGTCAGTCAGTCTTTATAATTCCTGAGCTGCATCACGTGACGTCTGTGCCTGTCATCTCCACGCACAATACAGCGCAGCAATTATCGCCTCATTGCGTCTTAAAGCGAGATATCATAACACTAATGCCTCACCTAACATTGCGTATTGCTTCGCAGGGATTCAGTTTGTTACAAAGCAAATAGAATATGAAGATAAAAACGAGTATTTTTTAAACCTCCGACATAACCTCCAAAGTTGAACTATAAAGTACAAACAATTTTTGACACATTTTTGCCCAACACAAGAAGGTGTAAGTGCGCAGGTGTACTGGAGAACGCAGCGAGTCTATCATTATACACGCGAAAGAAATACAGCGAATGATAACTGATAAGGGAGAGATATTAACACTGAAAACAAAGGTCAAGTTAAATAGCAATAATACATTGAATGTTGCCTTGGGTGTTGCAAGGTGAAGGTGTGCGAGGGTGACGTGAAAAAAATAATAAGAGAGAGAATATTGTGATACCAGTATTCCGTTTCTTCATCGCCCTACTGTTTTCCCACGATATCGGAGCGTCAGCCACGACGCATCAAGGTTGTCAGGTTGTAATAAGTGGCTTCGCCTCGTGCACGAGTATTTATATTGTTTATTTATTAGTTTGTTTATTTGAGTAAGAATTGTTTTGCTGGCAGTTGTCACTGACGAGTTTGGTGTGTGTAAAAATGCAAACGTTCAACTTTTACATTTGAACGTTAAAATACAACTCAAAGCTTACTGCGGAAACACAACTAAACTTTAATGTGGCCTCAGGTGAGTCAGTCCAGAGTTACCTGCACTGGACTGACAAGCTCGCGGTGCACAGCCGCAGGAAACCACTATTATAAAAATAGTTATTTTACTCATAGTAAATATATAAAGTATCAATTCTACCTTCCACAGACTATCAATGTTACAAATTCTACAGACCTTTAAAACATAAAGGCATGTGCAATGTTTTCTTTATTGGAGAGAAAAGTTATAAACACGAAAGTCAACACACATGCTCAATAGGCACGGAAGTCAACAAATCCACCTGACTTATTTGTTCAATAAGCACGTAAGTCAACACATTCACTCGACTCATCTGTTCAATAAGCACGAAAGTCAACGCATCCACTTGACCTCTCTGTTACACAATTGCATGAAACGACCGAGTGACGAACCTGAAAATTGATTTAATAGAAGAAAGATTCGCCATACGAATGCTGCATTTGGTTCAATAGCCAATTTCCAAGCTTCACAAAATCGACAATTATTAGACAGAATACAATGAGTAATGACATAATCGCAGTACATGGGTAACTACAGATGATTTCGTAACGCTTTAACTAAAAAAAAAATAACATCCTGAAATCTATGGACGTCACTCCTAAATAGTAGCAAAATCAGAATAAAATCAATGTCATCGTACTGAAACAATCAAGTTAAAGAAAGGTGCAGACGCCATGGTGAGGGACTGCCAGGCAACGCTCACCACGCCCCACTGACGCCACCCACTATCTGCACTATACTGCAAACCTAATCCTTCCTCTCTTTCTGTCTTCCCCTCACGCAAGTAACGAGGATCTGTTAAAGAGAGTAGTTCCTTCAAGGCGGTAAACTGATTACAAGCCGACACACTCTCCCTCTCCTATTGTTCCTCTTCCTAAAGCATAAAGCAACGTCCCGCTTATTATACCAGCCGCGTGCCCTTACATAAGGTCTTTAAGGTAACCAGAGAGAGAGCATAAAGGGGAGTCAAAGTGTTCATTTTCATAACGCCAAATTGTTACCTGTAAATTAGGAAGCATATAAACAGTAACAATAAATTAAAAGCAAGCTATAATCGTCCTCATTGCCACATAACGGTGAGCACACTGATAATTGATCGCAATACCGATAATGAGCATATTTTCCTAGAACGCTGCATTCACTGACGAAGTTTGTTTTACCTAAGATATTCATTCGCCATTTCATCCTCACGAGCTCATTATTACCAACGCAAAGGCTACACCTGGTCTCCACTGTGATGCTGCCCTCATTTTTCACGACTGCGGGAGACCTGTTTGAGAGCTCTCTGTGCCCGTGACTAGATCTGGAATGGTGTGCAAGTTGGTTCGAGTCACACTCATTTGACCTTGCACCCTCAACACTTTGATTGCCATGATTCCTTTTCAGCTTAATAAAGCGATCTTGTAGGAAGATTATTTAATTTTGAATGATCACTAATCGAATAATCAGTACTGTTTTTGTTTTTTTTCCAGTCCAAGTAGTTTAATTCTTCTTGATAGAATTGGCAGGGTTACACAATACTTCTCTCCCTACTCAGGTGAAGAGCACATGCTGGACCCGCTAGCAGTGTCGCTCCTCCCATGTGCCCTTCTACCCGGTTTGTTCTTTTTTGTGTGTTTGTTTGTTTTTACAACTTTTTTTTCGATGGAACAGTTAACCCTTTCATGTCCTCCCGAGAGAAAACTATGAAGTCTCTCAGGGAATTACGCGAACTTGAAACTGAACATCTTTTTTAATGAAGCAAAGCTACTGGAATTTTCCGTCCTGATTATTCGTCCCTCGGTACACTATTAATTGGAAAACAAAACTGAAAAAACACGGAGTCATACAATGGAAAAACAGTGAACGACTGCAGATTTGTCCTCGCCACCACCGCGGGACTCACTGACCTATGGAGAGTTGAGGGTTACATGCGGTGGAAAAATAGTACAATACCTGGCGCTTCTATGACACCACAGAATGGAAATCATACACCTACACTCACCCCCAATCCACCCAACCATACACACAGACACACACACACAAACGGAAACGAGAGGGTTTGACGGCTTTTGTGTTGAGGGTTCGAATCCTGGCGGTGGCGGAAAGCTTGCTGTTTTTCTTAAAGGTGTACGGCTCTGTCTACCTGACGGTGTGAGGCACTGAGTACCATCAAGACGCGGCTGACGCTTCCTATGCATGACAAACAGCGAGTTATTTCCTTGAGCGTGACTGGTTATACTGATGAGTTAATGGAATTAACATACATGAGGTAGCTACTACTTTTACTACTACTACTACTACTACTATTACTACTACTACTACTACTACTATTACTACTTCTACTACTACTAGTACTACTACTACTACTACTACTACTACTACTACTACTACTACTAGTACTACTACTACTACTAGTACTACTACTACTACTATTACTACTACTACTACTACTACTATTACTACTACTACTACTACTACGACAATGACGATGATGACGATCACGACGACGACAACTCTGCTGTTCATGGTCTTGTGGCTAGGATACGCGAGTCTCAAACGCGAGGCCTGGGTTTGATTCCAGGCACTTCCAGAACTTTTCCAAAGAGACAAAGGCAAAAGGTTAGCGCAGCGGGATACAGAATTCTCAGTCTCTTGCTTGAAGCCGCTGGAAATCCCCTCCTCGGTGTCACTATTTCTACAAATAAACAAGACATTATGTACTATTTCTTTTGAGGTTGTTCCCTTAAGCACAACTGACCAAATCTATAAGTCACTAGAATTAACATACATCCTGCTACTATTACTATATATATTATTATTATTACCAATTACCACTAACCGCTCTACACACTAATGTTTAAACAATAACAAAAAAGTAGTAGTTGTAACAGAAGTAGTTATCGTAGCACTAATAATTATAATAGCATTAGTAGTAGCAGTAAAAAAAATGGCAGGAGCAGAAGTCACCACACCCATGAATTCAAATTTAGTCTTCCAAAAAGCATTGCAAACAATTCGCAACAATTCTAATCATCCTCGTATCGGATACGTCATGCTTTCTTTGCTGACCTCCACACACACCACACTCATACACTACACACACATCACACACCGACTTACTGACAGTACGATTCTCAGGGCACTGCAAACGTCTTCATCGTTATCGTGATAATTACCCTTAAACAGATACCACGAAATGTAAACCGTTCCAGGGAACCATAAACTCGGCTCCAACAGGCACATCGAATGTCATTATCTGCGTGTATCTGATCATCTAACTATCATACTATTTTGCTAGTGGCGGAGGGACAGTGCAGTGAGTGACCCTTCCCTAGTAGCTTCCATTTCACACATATATTTAAATTATACGATCAGATTCACGTGATGCTTTCCAGACCCTCCATTCTGAGTGTCATTGTTGCATTCCAGAGTCGACTCCCACCAGGGTGTTTTGCCTGGAATGCGGGTGCCGGAAGAGAGGGAGGGAACATGGCTGAAATATATTGGAAAATACCGCCTGATGGACAAAATGCTCAGCCATATGAATGTATTTTTGTAGTACAAGTGACGGAGTCGGTTGAATGGCGGCAGTGAGTCGGAGTGAGGGGCGTATGAAGGGAATGGAAAAAAGGGAGAAAAGCGAGGAAAAGGGAAAAGGAAGAGAAAAAAATAAAAGGGACAGAAAGAGATGGAAGGGAATGAGTGAAGCTGTGACCAATATTCATCTAAAAGTTAATTAAATGGAACGAAATCACTATAGTTTGGTATATCAGAGTTACTTTTTGCAGGGGAGGAGGGAAGGAGGCGGGGAGGGGCAAGGGAAGGCAGGGAGGATCGTCACAAGTGAGGGGGGATTATTCTGTGATGAAAATTGTCTGTGTCCAGGCGGCTCTGGCTTTTCAGTGCTACGAACGGCTTTGGCACGTGTGTGTGTGTGTGTGTGTGTGTGTGTGTGTGTGTGTGTGTGTGTGTGTGTGTGTGTGTGTGTGTGTGTGTGTGTGTGTGTGTGTGTGTGTGTGTGTGTGTGTGTGTGTGGGCTTTGGAATATTCATGTGTTGTGGGGTTGTGATGTGATTCCATGGACGCTACCATGTATATGTATATATGTATATATGTATGTATGTATGTTATGTGTATAGGCAAGTTGGTAGTACACAAAACATTTTCACAGCTATTAACTCTTTTTCCCGACCCTGTTTCGTCAAATCTGATGCATATGCGATACATACGTTTGTTTATAATGTATATTTGAATACACTAAACACATATATAAAACATGTCATCCATTAACTCTGATCATGACAACAAATTAGTCCGTGGGGGTGTATGCAGGCAATATGTAAACCAGCAGATGTTTGTATACATGCTTATTTTGTAAACACCTGAGTTATTTGTGCCTTGCGTGTCATCCATCCCAGTCTGAGTAAAAAAAGATAATCAGAATAAAAAGTAGCGTATATGTGAGATATCAAAAATAGTTTACGTATTTAGAAGAACGCAACTTCCATATAAGTGATTTTTTTTTTTCGATACGTAAAGAAAAACTAGTACATATACAAGAAAGTAATCTTTGAGTAAAAAAAATCAATTATCTTATAGATAAAAAGTATCCTATGCATGAACAAGAGCAGAGTATGAATATACGTAATTTGCTCATAAGGATAATAATCTGTCAATACTCATAAAATAAATACAATAAAACATACAGGAAAAGCTGACTAAACATAAAAACAAACTTCTACATCAAGGGGGAAAAATACACGTAAAGGAAAAGGTAAAACGTGCACAAAACAAACAGTATCTAATATATAGACGAAAGTGAACCTGTAAACGAAAGGGAAATGCACTTATCTCTGGCATGGAGCTATACATTCCTCATACTTTCTCTAACCCTAAAGCTAAAAAGCCTTGGTTTAACTCTGCTTGTTCTCGTGCTGTCAATGATAGAGAGGCGGCTCACAAACGGTTCCGTAGCCATCCAACTGCTGAAACTCATGCCCTATATATTTCTGCCCGTAATCATGCCAAATCTATTCTCCAACTTACTAAAAACTCTTTCATCAATAGAAAATGTCAAAGTCTTTCCAATTCTAACTCCTCTCGAGATTTCTGGCATCTAGCCAATAATATCTCTAACAACTTTACTTCTTCGTCTTTCCCTCCTTTACTTCATCCAGATGGCTCTACAGCTGTCTCTTCTTTTCTAAAGCTGAACTCTTCGCTCAAACCTTTGCTACCAACTCAACTTTGGATGATTCTGGGCATATTCCTCCTACTCCTCCACCCTCTGACTACTTCATCCCTAAAATTAAAATTCTTTATAAAGACGTTTTCCTGGCCCTCTCTGGCCTTGATTCTCGGAAGGCTTACGGTCCGGATGGAGTCCCTCCTGTTGTTCTCAAAAACTGTGCTTCCGAACTCGCTCACTGCCTGGTCAAACTCTTTCATCTGTGTCTCTCTACTTCTATTTATCCTTCTTGCTGGAAGTTTGCTCACATTCAACCTGTCCCTAAAAAAGGTGACCACTCCAATCCTTCTAACTACCGCCCTATAGCTTTGATTTCCTGCCTTTCTAAAGCCTTTGAGTCTATCCTTAATAGGAAGATAATGAGGCATCTATCAGCTCACAACCTTCTCTCTGATTGCCAGTATGGTTTCCGTAAAGGCAGATCTACTGGTGATCTTCTTACTTTCCTAACTGAATCTTGGTCATCCTCTTTTAGGGACTTCGGTGAAACCTTTGCTGTCGGCCTTGACATATCGAAAGCCTTCGATAGAGTCTGGCACAAATCTTTAATTTCTAAACTACCCTCCTACGGATTCTATCCTTCTCTCTGTACCTTCATCTCCAGTTTCCTTTCCGATCGTTCTATTGCTGCTGTAGTAGACGGTCACTGTTCTTCCCTAAAACTATCAACAGTGGTGTTCCACAGGGTTCTGTCCTATCACCCACTCTCTTTCTATTATTCATCAATGATCTCCTAAATCTGACTCAATGCCCTATCCACTCCTATGCTGATGATACCACCTTGCATTATTCAACAGCGTTCAACAGACGCCCAACCCAACAACAATTAAATGACTCAAGGCGAGATGCTATAGGACGCCTAACTTCTGATCTTTCACTTGTTTCTGATTGGGGCAGAGAAAACCTGGTTTTGTTCAATGCCTCAAAAACTCAATTTCTACAACTATCTACTCGACATAACCTTCCAGACAACTATCCTCTCTTCTTCAATAACACTCAACTTCCCTCTCCTCTACATTAAACACACTCGGTCTATCCTTCACTAAAAATCTAAACTGGAAATTTCACATCTCTACTCTTGCTAAATCAGCTTCCAAGAAGAAACAAGGGAAACAGTAGCCAATACACAGAGAAAAGTGAACCAGTACACGAAAGAGAAAAACATTAAACAAAGGAGACAATAGCCAACACACAGAGGAAAGTGAGCCAGTACATGAAATAGAAAAGCATTAAACAAAGGGAAAATGTTGCTTACACAAAAAGGAGCACACACGTAAATAACAAAAGGCTAAGCCAGCGCTGACTGTGACACACCAATCAAGTGAACGGCATTCTCAATTTATGTAATATTATTACCTGAAGCCCTATGGTCTGAACCAACATAAATTTGGATAATTACTACCCTTTAATTACGTTGATTATTTTTAAAATATGCAATTTGATAAAAAAAAACTCGATTTCACTGAGTTTTAAATTCCTTTGCACTTTTTTCCTCTATAATAGTGTAAATATCCACCTACTTTGAGTAGCTTAATGTGAATATTGATATAGTTCTGAATATCATAGTTATTTACACATAACAAAACACTGAATTAGACCAGCAGTGCAAATCATAGAGGAATTTACTTAATACTATAACTAAACAGCCACGGTGGTGACGAAGACCATGAAACTATTTGCAACTTGATTTCTTTCTTTACTAGTGATGGTCGTAGTCGTGGCAAGAATAAGGAGGAGGAGGAGGAGGAGGAGGAGGAGGAGGAGGAGGTAGTGGTGGTGGTGTGGTGGTGGTGGTGGGTGGAGAGTCGAGGAGCGAGTGATAAACCCCGCTTAGCCACGCCAGCTAAGGTCCTTCCCCTCCACCCATCCCTACCCGCTCTCCTTCCCTCCCTCTCCTTTCCCCCCTCCGCCTCACCGTAAGCCCATGAGTCCTACACCGCAGCACCACGCCCAGCCTTCCCCAGCCTGCTCGCCACACCTCCCTTCCTTTACAGCGCGGCAACACCACCACTCCGCCACAAACTTCACCGCCGTAGCTTCATCATCTCTCCAAGGGCGCGTCTCGTGAAGCTAAATATCTTCATTCATCTTTACTTACTTCTACTTTGTTTTACCTGCAAGTTGTTATTTTTTCTGTTCTTTTCTCCCTTGAGGAATTTTTAAGAAACTCCTCTCCTTATCAGCACCACTTTCTCATTGTTTCTTTTGCCTGCCGCCTCTGCTCAGGTGACCTTGTACAGCTGCTCCGCCTTCCTCCTTCCCTCCGCCTCTATTCCTTGCTTCAGTCAAGGTCTTAAGGCTCGCTTCCGCCCACTCAGACGCACAATAACACCAAGTGACCAAGAGCAACCAATGTGCAAGAAACTAATCAGTGGAGGGGAGTGTCTCTGCAAAAGGTGGATCTTACTCTGTCTCTGTGTGTGAAACCAAGAAGTGTTTGTCACCATCTGTGAAAACATAAACGTAAAATCAGTGTTGGTGTGGAAGTCTTTTTCGGGGTCCAGATGTGCGAGTAACGGTTCTATAAAAGGGCGCGCGCACACACACACACACACACACACACACACACACACACACACACACACACACACACACACACACACACACACACACACACACACACACACACACACACACACACACACACACACACACACAGGAATAGGCAGTTCGACACCTGCAGTTACGGTTGCAAAACACTCCCATGGAGGTACTTACGGGGGATGAAGGTGAGGGGGAGGTGGCGAGTTATCGATGACCCACACTGTGACCTCTGCGACCGCTTGTTTCTCGTCGTGTCCCACTAACACCACCACGCCTGCAGCCCGACAAGTAAAAAAGAAAAAATACCTTTTAACAAACTATATGTAACAACAAAAAAAAAAAAAAAAAAAATATGTAACAACACAACCATTCTTGAATGAATATGGAATAAGGAATAACTATGAAATATATTGTGTACTATGAATTATGATTATGAATTGAATCTGTGTCTCATAATGCCGACCAGAAGAGGAGATACAAGCAGTTCTCGAACTCGTAACAATCTCATCGTGCTGAGTGTAAAACATGTTCTGATAACTCCTTCCACCGTCTCTATAAACCTTTGTAACATTCGTGTTCTCTCATCTGATCAACAGTATGGGAAAGACACTGGTTAATCTATATTGTAAATAGAATTTTGGCTGCCTCCAAGTGTGGGTTTCGGTGATTCCCTTGCTATTGGTTCAGATATTAATACTCTAAACTGTAAGTCTCCATATTTTTTAGTTTGTGTCAGTATTTTGAGTATCATTACTTTACGACAGCGAGGAGGTAGGCCGTCACAGGTCACCGCCATCGGCAAGACAGGCTGCTGCCGAAAAACACGCAGCTGACGTGTCGACCCGTGAGAAGTATTGAAGGCGTGGGTGTTTACCTTCTACGTCACCGTGTTTGTACGGCAGCGTGTGTCATGTTCTTGCCTTCCCATACAGCTGCACCGCTCCCCTCGCCATATTCAGCGCTCAGGCCGTGATGTGTATCCCTCCCTTGTGCCGGGAAGTAAAGCAAAAGGTAACACGGTACACAGCGTCACATGCACAAAACACCTCCAACACCCTTCCTTCCTACCGTCAATAAATTACCCTTGATCCTCCCGCGTGTGTTTTTTCCCCTTCCGTTTTTTTCTTCCATCAAATTACTCTCGCCTGCTTCATAATCGCATTGAGGCACCGCTAAACATTCTCTCGGGTACGCATAATTTATCCATATTGCGTCCTTGACTTATAAAGTTGAAGATAATTCCGTAAGAGGTACTTTTACTCACAAGTAAACTGCGACACTACAGAAAAAAGGACACAGGCTTACCCTGGGCCACCATTTAATTAATCACTTGGCACAAAACACAGACGTTGAGATAATGAGCGAAGTAAGACACTTTAAGAAAAATTGTTTGGTGAACCCCAATCATGAATGGTCCTTCCCTGCTACTGAAAGAGCAAAATATAGGGAATCGAGAGAAAGTTTTGTAATATTCAAGTAAAGCTTTCTACAATATCATGTCGTGTGTAGAGAGAGAAGCTGAAAAGACAAGTTCACAGAGAGAGAGAGAGAGAGAGAGAGAGAGAGAGAGAGAGAGAGAGAGAGAGAGAGAGAGAGAGAGAGAGAGAGAGAGAGAGAGAGACAGTCTTTTCTCGCCGAAGCAGGAAGAATAGTTAGGCGTCTCGCTGGTGGCCCAGAAAAGCCTGAAGCCAGCCCGCGTTCCTCTCCGTGTCGGCCTCCAGTTGTGGTGCGCGGCTCATTAAGAGATAAGACGCACGGTGGATGGGTTCTGGCCTAACTAAAAATTCCCATGAGTCTACCTTAACTCCCTAGGTCTCTCCTTTGTTCTCCTTGCTGTCTTCTATGTTCAGAATTTATTCAGGGTTTTCTACTCCTCACTGCCTTTCTTCCTTCTTTCCCAGTGTCATTTTATTTTCGTCCAGTGAGAGATTTTATAAAGAATAATAATTTGAGCACATTCTAAAGTTTCGCTCCCCACGCAGAGTTCCGCCTTTTCTGTCTAATAAATATCTCAGATTTTTCATGGGACTAGTATGTTCTTTTTTCTTATTTTTCTTAAAAACTCACTCACATCTTTGTTTTGCTGAAACTTTCATAAATTTATGAATGGCTTCCACTGCACCATATCCACTACAACACCACGCTGCTTGTTACATCGCTGTCCCCCAGTGATTGCTGCAACCACCACCACAGTCACCAGTACTACTCACCGCCATCACAATCACGCAACACCAACACAACGCCACCATTTCAACACCATCACAAAAACAGCACACCACCACAATCACCAACAACACAGGTCACCATCACAAAAACAATCCGCAATAACAAAACACCTGCACACTGCCATCACCTAGACAACACACACACACACACACACACACACACACACACACACGTAGTGGTGCAGTGGTAGCACGATCGACTCACAATCGAGAGCGCCTGGGTTCGATTCCCGGGTCAGGTCAGAAGTCATTTCGGCAAGGCTTCTGCTCAAGTGTGGGTCTCTGTTCATCTAGCAGTGATTAGGTACCTGGTGTAAGTCTGAACCTGTGACCCACTCCGAATGAAATATCAAACTCCGAATAAAAAATACACACAGGGTGACCTGACCAAACCAGGCTAAGTCACTAAGTTATCTGGCGCTATCTAGCAGCAGCGGATCAGGATGTCAGATAACACCACTGAGATATGTAGACTAATGAAATGAATGTTAGTATATAAGGATTAGTATATAAGGATATGTATAAGTTTGATAACATGTAGAAATTTCAGCTGAATCTGTAACATGCCATTACAAATAAACCGAAATCAAATAAACCAAAATATTAAATATTACATCATTTCACACACACACACACACACACACACACACACACACACACACACACACACACTCTCTTACTCACGCACACACACACACGACCACCTCCACTACCACTCACACACACACACACACACCTCCACCACCACCGCCACCTAAGTTGCTTTTACCGTGATTACCACCTCCACAGGCCGTGTTTATATCCAGCTCCGCTCAACATATCTTCCAGCCTTGAGATTATTATCGTTAGCCACTTTAAAATCTCAAAACAAAATATGAAGAAATGAAAAAGACTACATATTTTTCTTATATAATCATAATTTCTTAAAGTACCGAAATTAGCAAGTAGCAAGAAAATAAGATCACGACTACGATTCGCTTAATATACAGAAAAACGAGGCAATGGAACCCTGAAGCATCGTTCCTCGATACATTAAGAAAGATCGATAATGGCGAAGCTTATGCAAAGTTCAGGTAAGTATAATGTCACTGAGAGGAAATTGTTGAATTGTACACGATTGATATACAAATTACCTCCATCCTGTTTCTCGCACTGAAAAGAAACTGATTTTCGTGCACTGCTTCCTTCACGTCAGTGTCTGCGTTCATCCGCCTGAACAATGCCGAGGCCTTCCTCCCCGCCGCCTCGCCGCTGCAGGTCTCAGCCGTGGTGATTACAGCGACAAACCGATATTGTTCGCACTTAGACCTGGACTTTTGAACGTCTCGAGCTCTCATAAGGACTCTTTCCCAACACTATAAAGATTATTGGTAGTATTTTTGTAGGATTTCCTTTCTCACTGATTATGTATAATTCTTGTTAGACTATCACTACTAAACACAAACAAACTTGAAAAACACAATAACTTCCTCCATAATTGGGAGAAATATGTCATGATATAAAACCTAAATGTGAAAGAACCAGCATTCAAATACACCTGATTCAGAGGAACGACTCACGGCACGAGTTATATTAACAGTTTTGATGATATTAGTGATACTATCAACGACAACAACAACAATAACAGCAACAACAACAACAACAACAACAACAACAACAACAACAACAACAATAACAATAATAATAATAATGATTTTGAAAAATTAATAAATAATAGAAACAAAAATAAAATAGTAATAATAATAATAATAATAATAATAATAATAATAATAATAATAATAATAATAATAATAATAATAATAATAATAATAATAATAATAATAATAATAATAATAATAATAATAATAAAAAAGAAGAATAATGAAAAAGAAGAAGAAGAAGAAGAAGAAGAAGAAGAAGAAGAAGAAGAAGAAGAAGAAGAAGAAGAAGAAGAAGAAGAAGAAGATGAAGAAGAAGAAGACAAGGAGGAGGAGGAGGAGGATAATGAATAATAACAACAACAAATGACTAATAATAATAATAATCAATGATAATTTGCCTTCATTAACAGTGCATTTGCATATGTATACATTTAATTGCACAATATAATAGAACAAATTTTTCATGCAGTTAACTGCCTCCAGATAGCAAAACTTTATAATACGATTTTTCTTTCGTCAGTTAACAGACAGCATATTTCAAAGGAAGGCAATAAAAACACCAGTCAGTGCACCGATCTGGACTTCAACATATTATTCAGTATACAAAGAAAAGTTTTAAATGATATTCTCGATTTCGTTTCGTGCCACATGATACGAAGAATGAAGATTTTTCATTTTCCTCCAAATAGATAATGTCGTACCTCTCCTCCATGCATTTACGTACAACAGAAATTAATTATAGTCTGTATTCAGTATTCTATAACAAAATGTTCTACTTCAGTAATGTTGATGACGGCAAGATGTACACATGTCTACCTCGCATCCAAAAAGATAGGTTAGCGTGTCGCGAGGCGTACTAACTAAATTACTCATTTTCACTTAAATATCATGTGTATACCTATTTCTTTTTTCTATATGTTTCCATCCACCTGCACAGCTTATTCACACACACACACACACACACACACACACACACACACACACACACACACATTTGATTCAGTGGCAGACCGATGGGATGTTATTTTTTTTTTTTTTATTATGTATTTTCTTAAGATTTGGAAGTTCTTACGTTGAATCAAGTAAGATCTTTATCAGTGTACCTATAGTTTCCAACCCAAACACGGTGATATGGTGGTTTCCCTTTCAACGCCACAACCGTTTGCGGACGCTACAGGTGGCAGACATTTAGA
The DNA here is from genome assembly GCF_017591435.1 of Portunus trituberculatus. NCBI lineage: Eukaryota > Metazoa > Arthropoda > Malacostraca > Decapoda > Portunidae > Portunus > Portunus trituberculatus. The sequence goes on from NC_059273.1 coordinate 1,782,438, forward strand.
CCGATATATACAACGCAGGAGTTTATAGGGACTGTCAGTGTTTGACGCTTTCACGTATCCTAAATGAGGAGTAAATGTGCGGTACCAGTGAGGAAGAGATTGGAGTCGTGAGTTCAAAGCATATGGGAACAAGAAGCACTCGTGTCCTATCACAAAAGTGGCGTTTCTCAACACGTAGAGGGACATCGTCTGGCCGCGTGATTGTCACAATAGTAAGCTGCGTCTTTCGTTGAGTGGCTGTGTGCCATTCTGGTGACCAAGTGGAGGCTTTGTGCTGGGATGCGTGAGGGAAGCAGATGCAGCGTGTATGGATGGCGTCCTGGCCCAGGCCGTAAGGAAGGGAGGGCGCTGGTGGGGCAGTAAGGGTGTCTGAGCCCCAACAGGCCATCAAAGGATCAAGTGATATCAGTCCAGCCACACTCCCTCCCAACCAGAGAGATTCCCCAGCCTCCTCCGCCTCCTCCTCATCTCTCTTCTCTCCCTCCTTCGTTCCTCGCAAACGCCTCACTTCCCTCAAAGTTACGGTTCCTTTATTCCATCTGCGTTATACTTTCTTCATTCTATTCAAAGAATTTAATTACATCCTGCATTCTGACTTACATTTCATGTGTGTGTGTGTGTGTGTGTGTGTGTGTGTGTGTGTGTGTGTGTGTGTGTGTGTGTGTGTGTGTGTGTGTGTGTGTGTGTGTGTGTGTGTGTGTGTGTGTGTGAGAGAGAGAGAGAGAGAGAGAGAGAGAGAGAGAGAGAGAGAGAGAGAGAGAGAGAGAGAGAGAGAGAGCGGATGCGTACGGTGTGACTGTTCGTTGCATTTCTGAATAAGCGCAAAACAATTCTTCAATGAGCGGTGTTATCAATTTTGAATTATATTTTGTCAAGTTTTGCAATACAGAACACAAAGGCATATAACATATACATTATAAATATATAACATGCATACCTTGTCACTCTCACTCTTGTTACGATAGCTGCATTTTCTCCTCCCCTTTTTAACAAAATCCCATTCTCTAGCTCCACACTCAAACATACCTCTCTTTCTCTCTCTCTCTCTCTCTCTCTCTCTCTCTCTCTCTCTCTCTCTCTCTCTCTCTCTCTCTCTCTTACCCTGCCATTCAGTATTCTCCCCTTTCATCCTCATTCCTCCCCTTGCATCCAACGCTCTCCATCTTTAGTCTCCTTCAAGTCTAATTTCGATCTGCAATTTCACTCGCTTGAAATCTTATCTGAAATTATTCCCAGCCCGTTATGCGAGCGGATGGTTTGTCACCCTTTGTGCTATACCTGAGTGGACCGCCATGAACGTTAACCTGTTCATGGAAGTAATAGCAATACTCCCATTCAATAACAACGCTCAGACTCACTGTGATTTAAACAGATAAGCACTTGCAGAGCTGTGTATTTGATTACTGGTGTGGATAAATAGAATACAGAACCTTAATTCACCGAAAAGGATCCACATTTTTCCCTCCTTTTCTGCATACAAATATATTGTCTTCTTCCTTCCGAGTTCTTAAAGTCCGCTTCCACCTGCCCGTTCCTTCCCTCTCACCACCCACTCTTCCTCCATCCACTTAGAGACCAGCCTCGTCGGTCGCCTCACCTTCCCACTTACTCAGCTCACGCTTCCTTCCACGCTCTTAAGTCCTCAGTTTACCTCGATTCATGCAGCACACGTCACTCCCTCAGCTTTGTCAACTTCTGTTGTGTATGCAGGCTAATTGTGTGTACAGTGACTGTCACCTTGACTCTTGTCGTCTGCAATGTAAACCAACTTGCGTATCATTCATTCACTTGACTCTGATTGCACAGTTAGGAAACTATTAGTTTTTTTTCTTTATCAATTGATAGAAACACCTTCCATTACACTAGGCATTAACTGGGGCCAGCCAGCGTCAAATAACATAGATTCCGTAGATTTCAGAGGCATGTCTACAAATAGCTTAGAAATCGGATCAAGTCCCCAGCTGCAACTCTGACATTGCTCGCTAATAGCCTCGTCTCGGGTTTTCCTCGACCCCTACCTCCCTAGTCCTTCCCTAATGGGTCCCTCTCAGGACTCTAGGGTGGCGCGGTGCCCCTGGGAGACCCTGGAGTGACGGTTTACAGCTTCCAGGTCCTTGGAGGGTAACCAGATAGGCAACAGTCAAGAGGCAACGTTCACTCAACACCTGAGATTCACATGTAGGACAGGAGAGTTCACTTTAACTCAGGTTTGATGTGTGGCTCTCGCTGCGTGAGGGTTCTCGAGACACGAACGAGATAGCGCCTCACGGTGATTTGAAGTATCCCTCAGATTGAGTGATTAATGGCTAGAAATTACGGCAAAAGCATTTCTCACAACTCTGGTAAAGTGCATAAGGTCATGGAAGACATGTTGATATCATTATGATTGCAGTGAGAACCTGTAAGTCATTTTTGAAATTAATAAAACTTTTTTTTTTTTTTTTTTTTTTTTTTTTTTTTACAAACCAGCAAGCAGCGATATTCCCAGACAAATACTTGTTTTCAATTCAGCCATAATATTTCGAAAGAATATACAAGACCTGATGTTCAGTCTTACAGTTCGTTATATGAAGCTCTGAAAATATTCTACTCAGAACGATGTTATAGACTCAAAAGTGGAAGCGGCTCCTCGCAGTTAGGTGAAAGGGCCAAGCTTGACTGTCGCCCGCTAAGTGTTCTAACTAGGTCGACTTTCTCTTTGACAAGCCTTCTTAGTTGGCCGGCAAGACTTAAGTACACGCAGGAGGGAAAGAAACTAATTGTTCAACTGTTTTGTAGGAATTACTCCATCCCAGGCAGAAAGAAAGATTTTAAAAGGATGTCTTTCTTCACATTCAGGAAGGAAACAACAACAGCATATGATAATTACTTTTACTTTACCATAAAAAAAAAAACTTAAGGAACATGTTATTATTGCTCAAGTGTCTTCAGTAAGTAGTTTAAAACAAAGTAATGATCTAATATACTCAAAAGTGTTTTAATGTTTATGTTTCATTCTTCCTTTTCCTCTTTCTTGCAGCACTTTCCTTTCGTTTTCCGAGACCAACTTTACAGCTCAGTAATAATCAGCTCTTTGACGTTCCTCTCCCTTCCTCTGGTAAGTGGGTCTGGCAGGAAAAAAAGCAGCCTCGCTAAGGAGAAGACGCCGGGAGAAAACTATAAAATTCTTCAATGACGACAGATTACACACCCAAGACTTCACCTTCACCGCCGCCACAAGAAGCTTCCCCCGCAACACTCGCCACTTTTCTACTTGCGAGCCTCGAGACAATTTAGCTGAGCGAACGAGGAACAGATGCTTTACTCAGTGTCTTGTCAGCGGTTAAGTAATTTTTGGTAATTTGATGAGATAATGCAATGTGCAGTGCCCCTTTCTCTCGTAGTATGAAGAAATGTAATGATAAGGAAGTAATTGTTTCTATTTAAGAGGCTAATGCCCAAAATTTAATAGGTATACTGACTGACTTTCCAGTTTCATTAGTTGTAGTAGTGGTGGTGGTGGTGGTGGTAATAGTAGTATTAGCGTTGCTGTTGTTATTGTTGTTGTTTTGGCTATTATTGTTGGTGTTATAATTATCACTGTGGTAGGTGGTGAAGGATAACACGGGCCTGGAGTCGTGATATGCTTCACAACTTTCCACAACTTTTCATAATGTTCATACATAATTATCATTATCATTATTGTTATCATTTATTTAATTATTTATTATTATTATTATTACTGTTATTATTATTATTATTATTATTATTATTATTATTATTATTATTATTATTATTATTATTATCATTATTATTATTACTGTTGTTGTTATTATAAAATACAAGTTCTTACACATTATTATAACACATAGTTTGTTTGATGAACAGGAACTAGTGATGATGATGGTGATTATAATGATGACAACAACAACATCAACAATAACAACAATAACGAGAACGAAGACGACGACAACAAAAACAACAACAATAACAATAATAAAAAATGAATAATAATAAAATAATAATAATAATAATAATAATAATAATAATAATAATAATAATAATAATAATAATAATAACGAGAATGTAGTCGACACAATTACTGAGATTACGAGGAAGCATCAGTGAATCAGTATTTTCAAAAGACTGATAGAGGAGAGAGAGAGAGAGAGAGAGAGAGAGAGAGAGAGAGAGAGAGAGAGAGAGAGAGAGAGAGAGAGAGAGAGAGAGAGAGAGAATGAAAAAAAGAAAAGCAACACGTACTTTTAACGATGACAGGAACGATGGCACAGAGAAAATAATGTTTGGCAGCAGTGACGCCCTGTGGTGGTAGGAAGAAAAAAAAAAGTAATGTTGGTAACAATGACAGCGATGGTGGTAGTGATGGACGGAACACAACGGGCACAGGTCAACTTCATTATACACTCACATTTATTCCAGCCAGGTCGTTACATCCCCTTGTCTCTGTGGGTGGCTGTATTTGCATAAATGAATACTCGATATATGCAGAAAAATATGTACCTATAATCCTATGTACCCATGCATACACACAGAGGTAAACGCGAGGCAAACTATACACAAGTACAAAGATACACCACCAAAGATAATGGAATGTTGATCTCTCTCTCTCTCTCTCTCTCTCTCTCTCTCTCTCTCTCTCTCTCTCTCTCTCTCTCTCGACGACAAAAACTTCATGGGGAGGAGAGGGGCACTCCACAAGAAGGTGATTTATCAGCAAACTTGGACTCAATATATGGCTGGCGTTGTCCTACAGACCACTTCCAGGCAGCCAAGAGGCACTGGTAGCAGTTCCAGGTAGGAGTCGTGATATTTCCTCTTAAAAGTAAAGGCAGGTTATGACCCGATGATGAAAGTATAACCGTGCAACATTGCGCTGCCGATAATGAAAAGTATATCAAGGAATTTCCTCTGAAAAAAGCCCTAGAGAATAAAATGTGGTCATTTTTTTCCGCGCGATGAACAAACACGCCATAAAGAATGAAGGTATTTCAACATATTTTTCACCTGATGTTCGCATATCATTACCCAAGGGAAGGAGGCTGAGCCAGAGGGTGACGACCCACGCGACGGCATGTTCGTTCTTTTCTGTATGCCTGATAGAAGGTCGGTGGGTGCCCGTTCTTATTATTTGTATGACACGTATTTCTTCGCTACGCAACTTTTATCTCACTAACAAACGATACACTCATGTCACACTACATTATTTATATCATTACTAAACTTTACTCAGAAATACTCCTGTTATCCTCTATACCTGAACTGTGAATGACACCTAGCACTCAACGACTTCAACATCTCCTTTCTAGATCACATTAAAACTGACAGCAGCTGCACCATTACTACTACTGCTACCACCACCTCTACTACTACTACTACTATTATTACTATTATTACTATTTCTACGGCTACTACCACTAATATCATTACCACTACTTGATGAGGTGATGGAATTTGCGATGCCCCTTTCTTTCCTAACAAAGAGAAATGTAATAATCCGGAAGACGTCAATGTTTCAATTTATGAAGAGAATGCCCAAGATTTAATAGATGTACTGACTTTCTAATTTCATTACTACTACTACTACCACTATTACTACTGCTGCTGGTGCTACTACTAGTACTACTACTACTACTACTACTACTACTACTACAACGACGACGACGACGGCTACGACTACGTTTTCTACTACCACTACTACTGTTACAACTTCTACTACTACTACTACTACTACTACTACTACTACTACTACTACTACTACTACTACTACGACGACGACTACGACGACTACGACTACGTTTTCTACTACCACTACTACTGTTACTAGTTCTACTACTACTACAACAACAACAACTACTACTACTATTACTACTACTACTACTACTACTACTACTACTACTTTTACCACTTCTACTGTTACTACTACTACTACTACTACTACTGTTACTACTACTACTAATGTTATTACTACTACAACTACTACTAATAATAATAATACTAATACTACTACTACTTCTACTGTTGCTGCTGCTGCTACTACTACTACTACTACTACTACTACTACTACTACTACTACTACTACTACTACTACTATTATTTTAACTATGTGTTCTTTTTGTCACAAATAGACCAAAGGAAACTTCTTTTTCCGCTCAATAAACATTCATGCATCTTCTCTGCCACAACCTCCAAGTTCAAACGTTGAGTGAAGTGAAAAACCGAAGCATAAAATGATATAATTTATATGCATTCCTACTGTTCGACATCTCTTCTCCAGAGAGGATGTACACAAGACAGGGCACTCGCTAGGGGAGGGAACAAGACTTCAGAGGAACCAGGAATGGACGCTGAGAGGGGAAGAGCCGGGGTATTATAAAGCAAATGGAGCTTATGTGTTGGCTGAGAAGCACTTTGGTCCTCAAAAGGGGCGGGAAGTAAAGAGGAGAGGAAGAAGTCAAGACAGGGAAGAGGTGAATGGAGGCGCAAGAGAGAAGGGAGAGATGGAAGGACAGGAGGCAAATGGACGAAGGAGACGGGGAGGAGAAAGGCGGAGAATAGGGATAAAAGGGGAATATATTACTGGAGGCTAGAAACGTTATATGAAGAAAAGGCATTAAGGAGAAAGAACTCGGATGTCAAGGAAGAGGAAAGGAACGAGCAATAGAGTTGGAAGGAAAGAAAAATCTAAATGACAGCACCGAAGAACGAGAAATGCAGTTTGACTTACGTCGTTAAAGGAGAAGAGAGAAGCCGACGAGAAGCCAAGGACATGTGAAGAAGGAGAGGTAGGAGCTGAAAGGCAGGATGAGCAGCTCACAAGGAAAGAAGCTCCAGTTATATACACACTTGAAGCACCGACTTGGGAAATAAAAAGCGATAAAAAGGCCATCAGGGGGCATTAAATGTAGATCTTCTTATACGGAAATAGATTACCTTTACAAAGATAAAGAAAAGAATCATTTCCTCGTCTGTTTCGCCTCACTCATTCCATCACCATCCTGTGTATAGAGACAGGAAAAGCACCGTTATATATATATGCATTAAAAATCAAAGGAATGCCATTACGTAAGCATTACAAACGCTTTGCATCACAGCCAGTCAAAATGGCAATAAATATAAAAAATACTTGGTTAAACATTCAAACAATTAATCTCAAACTGGCGACAAACACACACATACACACACACACACACACACACACACACACACACACACACACACACACACACACACACACACATGGAATACAATGCTAAAAGCTGACGCGGAGGTCTTAATGCAGAGTGGGAGAGCGAGATGCGTCAAGTCGCAAGAAATGAAACACACAGACAGACTCTTCATGATTTTAATAGCTCGCGCGCTGAAGCCTTTTACCTCCCTCAAGCTCGCCTGCTAAGACAAAAACACATGGAAAAAGGTGTGTGTGTGTGTGTGTGTGTGTGTGTGTGTGTGTGTGTGTGTGTGTGTGTGTGTGTGTGTGTGTGTGTGTGTGTGTGTGTGTGTATGTATGTGTGTTTCACTGTTTGATCGGCTGCAGTCTCTGTATGTATGTATGTATGTGTGTGT
>NC_059273.1:1795000-1817500 GCF_017591435.1 Portunus trituberculatus
ACATGGAAGAAGAGGAAGAAGAGGAAGCTGGGATGTGAGGGAGGAGGAAGAAGGCGGGAGAGGGAGGAGAAAGGAGAGGCACCCGGAGGTTTGGGGGTGGTGGTGGCGGTGGTGGTAGTAGTAGGACGTAGTAGTAGTAGTAGTAACAGTAGAAGTGTAGGAGAGGAGGCGGTGGTGGTGGTGGTAGCGGCGGCAAGCGAGAAGTGAGTAGAGGCTGCCGTCGCTAGAGTAGTGCTGCGCTGTGCCCGCCAGCCCTGGCCGCAAACCCCGCCCCCCCTACTCAGTGTGTCTGTGACCATCAAAGAGGGAGGACGTGAAACGCTCGCTCCGGGCTCGCTCTCTCTTTACCTGTCCGCGACCCTTGCCGACGTAAGGGGAAACCTCGCGTCGCCTATACGGTTTTAAGTGTTCAACACTACGCGGCCACACATGAGGTGGTTGATGTTCCTCAAGAGTTGCAGGAAATCACATTTAACTATGAAATCTAGACGCAAACATGGTTAGTGACACGTGTATCATTGTCTTGAGTAGGAAGCTTTTGACGATGAAAAAGAAAGACTATGAAGTACCACTTTATGTCATAAGCTAGGAACCAGAGGTGTTAGGGAGGTGAACGGAGGAGATAAGATCGAGACACCTGGAAATAAGTCCCTTTTGGAAATTTTAGCAAGTGTGGGACAAGCTGACAGGTGCAGTGAATCTCGATCAGAAAAAATACTGCTAATAAACCAAAGTGCTATGTGATTGATATAGAAACCCAAAGAACGAAGCGACGAGGATTTGGTTAGGTGATTACTCCTATACGCCGCTTCAACCTCGCTCATCTATCGAAGGTAAGACGGAGTTGGTTGATTCACTATTCATGTTTACTGATTTGCTGCACTAGGGTTTGACTTGGCAATCGTAATGACAGTGCATCAGTGGGCCGATACACATCTGGCTATTTTACGAGCAGGACAATGCCTCGTACAACCTCCTAAGTTGGACTCCCAGAATCGATAAGTAAACATTGGAAGAGAGGAAGTGTGGTTTGGGAGCAACTCTGCGGCAGTAGCGCTCCACCTTACCTTTGTTTCTTATCCACGCTATGGCACCTCATTGTTTTTTCTCTCCCATTCTGGTGTTTTATTCCTCTCACCTCCGCCTTGCGTCCCAGAGTTGATCCTTCTCACGGTTTCTTCTGTCAGCCTACGCCGCAAACCAACGCGCTAACCAATGGAGGATAATATTCTTTAATTACTGTCTGTCATGACGAAATCGTTTCTACCATGAAGCCATTTTCTGTACAATATTGTAATGATAATAATTTCAATAATGATAATGGTATTAACAATAATATAATTAATGGTAATACTAATGATAACAGTAAATACAATAAAAAACGATGAAAACACTGAACTACTACTACAAAATAAAAAATCATTAATAGCATTGTTACTGTGATTATTATTACTATAGTGTTCATAAGTGCCATAACAAATATGTAAATCCAAATTAATAGTACCTATCAACATAAGTAAAAATAATAATAATTTACATATACATATTATATTACGCCTAAAATTCTAACAACCAGTGAAGTATTGACAGGCCATACTGGATATATATACTCGTACATGTACTTTTTTTCTTCAAGTTACGATTATGGCCTGTATGACGGAGTGATGGAAGGTAGCGGTGTGGGGGAGGAGTGGCTGAGAGTTGCCCGAGGCGATGAGGGATGATACTGCTTGATGCTCTGTTTCCCGACCATACACGAGGGGAAGCGAGCAGGGGTCGGGCGTCACACAGTGGGAAGAGACGCTAAAAAAGAAGTGACAGGTGGAAACGAGAGGGGAGAATAATGAAGGGAGACAATATGAAAGATGATGAAAGGTGGAAGGGAAAGAAAGCGGGGGAAAGGAGAAACGTTAGACGAAAAAGAACATAAGAGGCGAAGATAAATAGATGAAGGGATTGTGTTGTTTCAGGGGAAGAAATTAAACTAAGACATGAATGGTCAAAACACGTAAAAGGGAAAACTTCATGTATTACTAGAACAAGCAAAGGCGAGATGATCATGTGTTAATGCACTCACTCTCAACACACACACACACACACACACACACACACACACACACACACACACACACACACACACACACACACACACACACACACACACACACACACACACTCATACAAGCCTGTAAAAGGAAAAGAGACGAAATTTTAATACGGCGGCTTCGTAGTGCAGTATTTTTCAACGGGAAAGTATCGACAATAACGACTATCCCAACGAGCAACGCGCGGCCAAGTGAAGGTAGAGGTAAAAGGAAATTAAAGGAATTTTTTATCCAATCCCCATTAAGGCGGCGTGAGATAAATATTAAGAATCCAACTTTCTCAAAATAATCTTATAACACTCTTCTTTTAACTTCCATATCGGGAAACCGTTGCGATTATGCTCCCTGAGGACTAGACTCTCATTAAGGATTACTTAGACCAGATCCCTAAAAAGAAACAAAAAAAATATCCACCGAAACTCAACCAACACAAGACAACGCGAAAGTAAACAATATAAAAAAACAATATTTACTGAACACCCATTGGACCAGACACGACGCGGATCAAGAAAATGTGAACACTCCGGATTAAATAACGTCTGGATGTAGTAGGAAGTAAAGGAGGGCCAGACAGAAGTGTCCCAGCCCCAAACGTGTCAGTCCCCTGTGGCTGACCAATGGACTGTAATGACCACTACCTCACAGCCCTGCCGGCACCGCTGCATCCCGAGCAGTGCGACACTCACAGGACTTACGACCATTTAGGCGTGGAATCTGTGATGGCGATGAAGGGAGGTGTGTGAGGTCCGTGGACTACTAGGGGGAAATATATTCAGGTCTGCCGTTATTCAAGCGTTGTCGTATTCGCAGCTTATTGAAGGTGATGGATACCGTGCGCCATGATGTCCTTCTAAAATGTAGCAATAAAGCACAACGTTAACACCAATATGAAATTTATATGTGTATACATTCTTTCTTGACAACAGCATTTCATAGTGGGGATGAGATAACACCCTTCCGTATAAAAACTCTACAAGTAATTGAATTATCTTATATTGTAACTACTGCAACCTTTTACTAAGAGAGAGAGAGAGAGAGAGAGAGAGAGAGAGAGAGAGAGAGAGAGAGAGAGAGAGAGAGAGAGAGAGAGAGAGAGAGAAAATCCTCCACCGTGCGTGATCAAGGTGGAGAAAAATGACACCCACTTGTGGCTCAGAAACAACTTTTTTCTCTCTCTCCTGTTAAGGGGCTGAAGTCACATGACATTTAATGAATCCTACTAACACTGATTTAGGATATTTTCTTTCTCTCGCCATACTGACGTTACTTTATCATTTAATAGACTAAAACCGAACATTATTGTATATTAATGCTGATGGCAGTGAATTCAAGTTGTATTGTTCAGCTGTTATCCTACACTTCAGGATTTTTTTTTTTTTAAGTTAAAGGATTTGGCTGCGTCTGTGATTAGTTGGGAGAAGTGGATAAACACCCATAGCAGTGTGTGTGTGTGTGTGTGTGTGTGTGTGTGTGTGTGTGTGTGTGTGTGTGTGTGTGTGTGTGTGTGTGTGTGTGTGTGTGTGTGTGTGTGTGTGTGTGTGTGTGTGTGTGTGTGTGTGTGTGTGTGTGTGTGTGTGTGTGTGTGTGTGTGTGTGTGTGTGTGTGTGTGTGTGTGTGTGTGTGTGTGTGTGTGTGTGTGTGTGTGTGTGTGTGTGTGTGTGTGTGTGTGTTCCTAAGCCAGTTTAGTTGGGCGTCTCCTGTCAGCACTAAATAATATAGCTTGACGAGGGGGTGCGTGAGGTGTTATAGTACCGTTGTCCAAGTACAACTTGAGGGATTCTTTGGAATTTAAATTCTCTTTGAATTTCACTGAGATTAGTTTTCAACCTTTTCTAAAAGCGTCACGGATAAGTGATCAGGGCATCAGAGTCTGTTTACAGTATAATCTAAACTAGGCCTTGTGCACACGAGACAACAAGCGTTGTTTGATAATCAACATATTCCTGTTGTCACTCGGGAAGAACAAAGGAACTGTTGTACAGACTCGAACACAAATTAAACAAAAACAATGGGAGAGTGGCGAGGTGGAAAAGGATCACAAGTCTGAATCTGCCCTTTAAATTTAGGATGAACGTGTCACAATACTCACTAGCAAAGAATTGTAGCGCTGATCAACAAGTGGAGTCTCCGATGGATGGACCACCAGCGCAGATGACCCGTGAGAGAACCTCGTAAACCAAGATATTGAAATGCCATGTTTTGCATCAGAATCAACAGGTGTGTGACAGTAGAAAAGTACGGACATACCAATGACAAAGGTACATACCAGGAACTTGCTCTGAACCGTTTTACTGTTAAAGCAACTCTACGTGATCTCAACACCACACTTTCATTTTTCATGGGTATTTATTGTTACAGTAAATATTTCCATTAATTGTTGGACTGAAGGGGAGACATTGATTTCATTGTAACAGTACAGTAGTTATATGACAACAGGTGGTGCGCATCTAGTAAAATACTAATGTAAATCTTTAATGGCAACATCCAGACGGTCTGGAGTTGACAGAGCACACATCCAGACTCCTCCCAATTGCCGGGACCTCCATCCCTTCACTTTTCCCCTCCAGGGCCCTTCTTCCATCCCTTCCCTTAAGGTAACCCGCCCACATCGTACGCTAGAATTGTAACCTTCACAACTCGCCCTGGCTCCGCCCCTTTCTTCTTCAGTGATCTGTTGTGCAGCACCCTCTGTTGACACATATAGACTTACACACATTTCAATGCATTCAACGGATTCCTTCACTCATCTGTGCTGGCACAGCCTCAATTCTCACCTGACTCAGCCTTGTCCAAACATTCACAACACTTGAAGACAACAAAAGAGCTTTTCACGCCGAGATGAAAATAAGCATAATTAAGACTCTCACATTCATTCGCAACCTTGATCTGTTGAAGAGCACCCAATTCCCTCAAGAATCTCTTGTGAAGGGAAGGGTTTAATGCAATTAACAAGCAAAAAACCTCGACAATAGCATTTTCTATGATGGCCTAAGAGAAACGAGTAGCAAATGCATCATTATTTATGGCAAAGATAGAACTATTCACCCATTCTCAGGAATGGGGTACGATATGTTCACTTTAGCAATGATAAATCTGAAGATATAGCCTAGAATCATGAGCCCATAAAGAGGCGGAGCTTCCGCGGGGAAGAGAGACAGAATAAATTCACATGCAGTGTCTCTTTGACCATAAGAGACTCAATAAAATAGAAGATAGCGTCTTCTACTTCTCTCTCCGGTCTCAAAGGCTCGACGCTGGCCCGTGAGTCGCCAGCCGCTCCCTCTTATTTCCCTTTATCTGTCTCGGGCCTGAGCCACGCCCGGGACAGGGGCGCGTTTTCCTTGACTTCATTTCGTGCTGTTTTCTGTTTCTGGCGGCTCGCCCGTTCCTCTTTCTACACACACACACACACACACACACACACACACACACACACACACACACACACACACACACACACACACACACACACACACACACACACACACACACACACACACACACACACACACTCTCTCTCTCTCTCTCTCTCTCTCTCTCTCTCTCTCTCTCTCTCTCTCTCTCTCTCTCTCTCTCTCTCTCTCTCTCTCTCTCTCTCTCTCTCTAAACACACACACACACACACACACACACACACACACACACACACACACACACACACACAGACACACACAACATGACTACATAAACAAGACAAGTAAGCACATTAAATACTGAAAAAGAATGGCAAGTAGAATAAAGTCTAAAAAAAACGAAGCCAAGATACCAGAACAGAGAGAGCGGCAGGTTCCCCTCAGTGAGCAATTTTTCTTTTCATTTATTTTCCTTTCCTTTTATTACATCATTATTTATTGTCTACCGTTCTGCTTGCACACCTAATGAGGAATAACTTTAAATAGCATTCACATCTCTCTCTCTCTCTCTCTCTCTCTCTCTCTCTCTCTCTCTCTCTCTCTCTCTCTCTCTCTCTCTCTCTCTCTCTCTCTCTCTCTCTCTCTCTCTCTCTCGCGTTTCTCTTATTCTTCCAAGCACGTTTCTCCTACTTATATAGTAATACCTATCCAATTTCATCACTCTCTTTACCTTCCACTGCCTCTCTCCTTCCACGACTTCCCCTCCCACTACTCTCCGGCTCTCGCTCTCGCTCTCACTCTCGTGTTTCCTCCCTCCCTCCTCACCTTGTCTCTGATTTATGCTAATGGACTTAACTCAATTCATTTTTCCCTCGCTTCCCAAGGTATGGGAGAACGTAACAGCCTTGTTCTTCCCTCGCGTGACACTTTGATATATTACACACACACACACACAGAGAGAGAGAGAGAGAGAGAGAGAGAGAGAGAGAGAGAGAGAGAGAGAGAGAGAGAGAGAGAGAGAGAGAGAGAGAGAGAGAGAGAGAGAGAGAGAGAGAGAGAGAGAGAGAGAGACAGCTCAAGTATATCTATTCACCACAGACAAACACACCGCCGAGCTGCGAATAAACCACAAACACTTACATAGCTGGGTATATTCTCGCGCTAGCATACTCACACACACACACACACACACACACACACACACACACACACACACACACACACACACACACACTCAAGAATGAATGTACTCGTAAGCCCGTGAAGGAAAAAATTGTCCCCCATTTTTTAATGCACTTGGGACTAAATTCCTGATTGCATAACTCCTGATTGAAAACAGATCCTAAAAAGGCGGAGAAGTGCAAAGTATGTGGTACGTCACTGGTGTGAGACAGATTTTTGTTTTCCCGCGCAGCCCTGAATACAGCTGTGCTAGGTGGACGTTTTCCTTCACTCACATTGCTTACACGGGAATGGAAAAGAATTGCCCTTTCTGAAAAATAAATATAAAGATTAATATGTTTTCTTTATATATGTGTTTCTTTTGTTACTATTTTTTGTACTGCGTGACCTTTTCTTGTTTACTATCGTGTGTGTGTGTGTGTGTGTGTGTGTGTGTGTGTGTGTGTGTGTGTGTGTGTGTGTGTGTGTGTGTGTGTGTGTGTGTGTGTGTGTGTGTGTGTGTGTGTGTGTGTGTGTGTGTGTGTGTGTGTGTGTGTGTGTGTGTGTATGTGGGTGTGTAAGCGCGTGCGGATGACCTCGCCATTACGCATCTTGTCACCATCGTCTTACGCACCTTTGTTGTTTGGGCGAGATGTTCTTCCCAACAAGGGTGAAAGAGGGAGAGTGAGATTCCCGCACCTGCCGCTCTGGAGCCCCGCGCGGCTCACCAGCACCAGGTGTTACAAGGCAGAATTTACCGCAGGCCAGGTCTTATTATTCCGCTCTGAGCAGCTTGAGTCTCAAACCTGACCTTCCTACCAGCCGCAAGTCCCGCCCGGCTCACCTCCGGCTAGCCTCACTGCTCGCACCGTCCACCTCTACCCGCCTCCCCCCACCCTGCCCCTCACCAACCACTCCTCCCCCATCCGTAAAGCTTCCCAACCCCTCATTCTCTCCATCCCACGTACACCTGCCCCTGTCCTCACACCACTCATCTCTGCTCATCCTGCTTCGTTCTCTGAGCTTCCCCGTCTCCCTCAACCGGCTTCACCCCACACCCTTACCTGTGGAAACTAAGCCACCCACTCGGCTTCACTCCTGCCCACTCTTCCCCACTCACCGCATGCCTGCATAAACTCTCCCCTCCCACACCCTTCCCTTGTCCATATTCTCCCTCATTTCCCAATCACGCACCACACACACACACACCTCACTCATTCTCCATCACCCTCACCTCACTCGGGAATGCCTCACCTCTCTCCCCACATTCTCTCACTCCGCATGTGGCTACTCCGCCTTACCCAGCCAGCCCTTATCCACATTTACTACCAGGCCACCCTTGCCCGCCCTCCCTCCTTTCCTTTCCTATCGCCAGCCACCCTCGGCCCTTCACCCTCTCAGACCTGCTCAAGACCAGGACCAGCAGCACAGATCATTCCTCAAGTGGCCTCCAGAGGTAGTGGCGCTGACCTCTCGTTAGACCAAGGACACCAAAGTCACTTATACCTTCTGGCCTCTAGAATATAACCTCCGGCTGCTGCTCCTGCTCCTGCTGTTGCTGCTGCAGAAGGGATACTAGCTTTCTGAGTATCTGTGTGTGTGTGTGTGTGTGTGTGTGTGTGTGTGTGTGTGTGTGTGTGTGTGTGTGTGTGTTTCTCCTTTTCTCCTCTCTACCGTCCCGTTTCCTGCATCCCACTATTTCGCTCCACCCTTTATTTTTCTATTACACTTTTCTTCTCATCCTTTTTTGCATTTATTCCTGTCACATTTTTCCTTTCCTCCTCTGCCTTAGTGCTTATCTCTCCCCACTTTCCTCCCGTTTTCTTTGCTACATTTCTCCTTACCTTTCCCTCCCCTTCCGTTTCTCTCTGCCAGCATCACCAAACTCCCATTTCCTACAGCCACCTTCTCTATCTCCCTCCCTGCTTCCCTCCCTCACTATCCAGGAGCTCGTAACACCCTCACTCTGTTGCTCAGTCGTGGAGATAACAGCTACTTCAGCTTCAAAGTCCATTTTTTGTCTCTCGCTTGGCGCCTTTATCTATATCTCTCCCGGTTTAGTGCTTCTTTCTTTTTTGTGTTTCTCTCCCTCTTTTTACTGTTTCACCGTTTCGCCAGCCTCTGACTCTTAATCTCCACTGCTTTGTTCTCCAACGTGTCTGTCTGTGTGTCTGTTCGTGTGTTTGTGTCCATGTGTGTGTGTGTGTATGTGTGTCTCTCTCTCTCTCTCTCTCTCTCTCTCTCTCTCTCTCTCTCTCTCTCTCTCTCTCTCTCTCTCTCTCTCTCTCTCTCTCTCGACTTCAACTTCAACCTTTAAGCAAAGAAAAAAAAACTCGGAGGGAAGCCCCGCCTCCAATGACTGTTTCACATGCCCCACACTCCTCCCTGCTTCGGGGGACTCTGCTTTAACGCATAACGCAAAGAGGAGTGCAATTCATTTTCTCCTGAGGATAAGCCAAATCTTCTGCTTCATTTAGAAAGGCGATGTGGAAGACGGGACTTGACTTTTGTTATGATTTGGTAAGACAGTGATATACTTTTAGGGCTATAATGAAGTGGAAAGAAATTCACTTCGTCATTTTTTCCTTCCTACATTCTTTTGTTCTGCACTAGTGACTGTTGGACAATTTCACATGTCATATCTCATCTTACTTCTCATATGTGTATAATACCGGATCACTACTTTTCTCTGTAATATTTCACGCCGTGTCAGTATACCATTTTTTATCAACCTCCTGCCACCAACTCGCAGTCTTACTTGTATTTATCAGAGACTTCTACATCATCCGCCTCTTCACTGGATATCATGCCCTTCTCGCGACCTCGTTCCTCCTGCCCCTACCTCCTCCTCCTCCTCCTCCTCCTCCTCCTCCTCCTCCTCCTCCTCCTCCTCCTCCTCCTCCTCCTCTTCTCCCTCCTGTCCGTCATTCAACACCTGCGTTTACCCTTCCCCTTCAGTCCCTCTATTCAAGCCACTTCCTCAAACAGCGGGGACCAGAAATTAATAACAATAGCAGTGGGATAATATCACGATATTACAATGATACCTTCTAAACATAGGCGACATTACGAGGAAGGGAGGCCCCACCGCCGATTAAGGTCTGATTAAGTCTGTAACTTCAAGAGAGAAAGGGAGGGAGGCGGGGAAGGGAGAGGATTGGTCTTGAAACAGACAGGTGGGAGAACGCCAATACACTGGCTTCGACTCACCCGCCCCATCCTTCATTAGTGTTGTTTCAGAGAGAGAGAGAGAGAGAGAGAGAGAGAGAGAGAGAGAGAGAGAGAGAGAGAGAGAGAGAGAGAGAGAGAGAGAGAGAGAGAGAGAGAGAGAGAGAGAGAGAGAGAGAGAGAGAGAGAGAGAGAGAGAGAGAGATTGATAGATAGATAGATAGACACACACACACACACACACACACACACACACACACACACACACACACACACACACACACACACACACACACACACAGAAACACACACACACACACAAATGAGAGGGAGAGATGAGATGCAAGGGTTCACTCTTTTGGAAATACTTTGAACATTAAAAACAGATAATTAGATATGAAAGGCTCCAGGGAATATAGGCTGCCAAAGCTATCAAAGGACACCCTAACTTCCATCTTCTCTTTTTAAAGTATGTGGAAGAAACAACAACAACGATTTTTCTATTCATTTATTCATTTTCTACCTATTCATTTATCTTTCTATCTATCCATATATATATATATATATATATATATATATATATATATATATATATATATATATATATATATATATATATATATATCCTATGTCTATACTAAAATCAACAAAAATAACAAAACTGTTACTAACGCTACTACTAATACTAATACTAATGCTACTAATACTAATATTAATACTAATACTACTAATACTACTGCAGCATCAACAACAGCGTGAGAATGAATTATATAATTAGAGAGATATTCATACAACGTACCCCTAAGCATTGTTTCCTGTTTAACTTTTCAACGTTTTTTATTTCGCATGTTAAGATAAGCACTATACAAATTGAACTGAATCAAAGAAGCATCCAAATAAGAATAGGGAACAATGACAAGTGAAATGCTGCCACGCACTGCAAGCAACAGATCCGTTACGGGTCACGGAGCTTGGGATGCAAGTGAGTCGAACCCTAAGAAGAGCATTCCTCCACCTACACAGCTTGAAACATCATCCACTAAGCCAACAGCCCTCCCCTTAATGTCTGTTCCCTGTTCACGCTACGGTAATCAAACGACCCACACACTCAAAGCTTTCCATTACTCAACGAAAGAGTTTTGAAATATTCAAAAGAAACGTACAAGACGCTGCTCTTAGTTGAGGACATAGTACGAAAGATTCAGAGTTCCTATTTCTACATGAGGATCCCTTAACAACTTAAAATATCACAGACATTGTATACACAACACATTTTAATATCATGGACTTTAGAAAGCCAAGTCTTTTCAGTTTCCGAAGTGACTCCTTGAGACAACCCAAGAGCCAAGAAACAAAATCAACAGAAAGTAGACTGTTCCAGAGATTAATGTTGAAAGGTATGTAGAAAAATAAGTCAATTATTTCATCTTGCATTATTAAATTGGACAAAATATAAGTGGTGAGGAGAAAACATTTTGCACCAGGACAGCAAGAAAGGAAAGTAGTCAGCCAGTGCAAAAAAAAAAAAAAAAACCAGCCACTGAAATATCGACAAAAGACAACAAGAGAAGTATTTATGCGACAGACTTGTGTGAGACTAAAGAGTCAATTAAGGAGGGGAAATGAGAAGACAAGAGTCTCACTTTATCTCACGTACGAGTGCTCCAAACAGGAGGAGCACTTTATACACCAACCGAAAAGGATAATTTTGAAGACATTTAGCAAGACTGTATTTTCAATATTTTTCAAATACTTTCTCAAACACCTATTATCCCTTTGGGAAAGACGTGTGTCTAATGACAAGAACTGCCGTGTTGCTACTAAATGACACTGAGAGTAAAATTTATTATTCAGGAAGGCGGTGGCGTAGTGAATAAGGTGGTGAGCGTGGGATCGGGCAGACGTCCACGCGTAGGTTCGAACCCCACCACATACCGTTTTGAATCTATGCCATTTGTCAAGTGCTTTAAAGTTACCTATGGCATCATGACACCCAGGTTCAAAGTGGTTACACCAAAGATGCGCTTGGGTGGTGATATGGCCCTAATATGGGTACCACTAAAAATTAAATTCCCTGCGCCGCTAATGGGCAGAAGCTTAACAGCGCTTCCCACGTATCTTTTTTTATTTATACCATGTGGGCTTTTCACGGGAATTTATGGGCTAAAGGGGGTACTTTTTGGGGTACCTCCTATCTCAAAGCCCACCCGCTAGGAAACCGTTGCTGCAAAAGGCCGCCAGGCCTATACGAGGCAGTCCCTGTGTGCTTAAGCTACCTAATTCCATCTATCATCCCCATCCATGAATTTATCTAACCTTCTTTTAAAGCTCCCTATTGACTCAGCTCTGACTACATGCCCACTGAGACCGTTCCACTCATCAACCACTCTGTTTGAAAACCAGTTTCTTCCCATTTCTTTCCTAAACCTAAATTTTTCAAGTTTAAACCCATTATTTCTGGACTACATTCATGTCCCCTTTGTTAAAACCCTCATACCACTTAAATACTTCTATCAGGTCTCCTCTTAATCTACGGCTCTCTAAGGAATGCAGATTCAGTTTTTTCAGTCTCTCTTCATAGGGAATATCCCTCATTCCCTGTATCTTTTTAGTCATCCTCCTTTGGACTGACTCCAACAGAGCTATAGCCTTCCTAAAATGTGGAGACCAGAATTGTATCCCATAGTCAAGATGTGGCCTGACCAGCGCCAAGTATAATTTTAGTATTACTTCAGGACTCCTGCTTTTAACACTTCTAAAAATGAATCCCAATACTCTATTCGCCTTATTCCTGGCCTTCCTTGTACCGAGATCGGAGCTAACTATGACCCCTAAATCTTTCTCATACTTGGAACTTCCTAGTGCCACGTTATCTATCGTGTACCTATTGCTTGGATTATCTCTACTCACGCTCAGCACCCTGCACTTGTTAATATTGAACTGCATTTGCCATCTATCTGTCCATTCTTTCATCCTATCCAAGTCTGCCTGCAAAACCATGGCATCCGAATCGGACCTAATTAATCTACCTATCTTTGTGTCGTGTGTGCAAATTTACTAATGTGACTATTAATTCCACTATCCAAGTCGTTGATGTATATTAAAAATAATAATGATCCTAAAACTGAGCCCTGTGGTAGCCCATATACTCTTCAAGTATGCCTACAGGCGCCATAGGCCATAATGTAAAAAAAAAAAAAAAAACAGAAGGCCCTCAGATGAGACCACAGCCTTGCGCTACTCCAATACTGAGAGGGCCTCGAAATATTTCTTATTATCTGATGAGCAGGTAACCCTCCAGCCAAACGCTGTGTTACCACTTTTTGCAAGCCATGCGCCAATACTGCGGCAATGTGTTGGTGTCTAATTCGTGGCCATTGCTTTTATGAGCAGCAATATATGTAACCAGAAGTCAACCGTACTGCCAGCAAGGCAGTGCTTCCAGATCACAGTCATCGCACAGAGGAAGTTTTTTTCTTTAAAGTAGTGCTATAAAAGTCTCGTCTTTTTTTTATTTTCACTACTGTATAATTAATGAGAATATTTTTTTTCGGTTTTATCAAGTCACTCCAATATATCAAATTGTGTACAAACAAACAAATTGAGATAGAGTTTTCCCTGGATTGATGAAGCAAGTGATGACTTTGAAATCTTCTAGAAATACCATTACTTGAATTCTGCTTGATCCACTTCATTATTCATGTATTACTGTTTCCCTTTACTTTCTTTCATACACTCCTTGGGGAAAAACTCTCCCAGTTTGGGAATCTTTCCCCTTTCTGGGCAACATAATGTACTTCTTACATCAATGATAAATAAAATAAATAAATAAATAAAAAGTAGTGAAATCAGTAACACTAATATCAAAAAAATTCTACAAATTATACAGAAACTGGTGGGACACAAAGTTCAGAGAGAATGACCACCTCACAATAGAGCAAAAGTGAACTCGTCCGTGTCAGTGATCAATGCCCCAATGAATCACATCATTACAACCTCATCATTTATTTTCGCCCCGTGACTACCTGACTTTCCTCACAACTTCGCCCACGTAAGGCTGAGCGAATAGCTGCTCTAATAATTTCCACGAAACCGGGAGGAGGAGAAGCAGTGAGGTTTAGCAAAGTCTATCAGATTACTTAGAGTTTGTCTTGAATTAGCTTTGAAGGGACTTGTCAGCCAGCTTCACGGGGCATCGCTTGGCTGCCCTTTCCTTCACTCCCATCCCTCCTACAACCAACAATCTGCGCTGCTAACGAAGGAGAGCAACCTCGTATGTATAAACTTTGTCTCTCAATTCTTTACATAAAAAACTGACATGTTATCCTCACGGATATATATACTGTATGTATATATATATATATATATATATATATATATATATATATATATATATATATATATATATATATATATATATATATATATATATATATATATATATATACTACGTTGAAACTTTAAAAATACTTATGTATGTGAGTTATAAAGAGATAAATACCATAGGTTGAGTTCCATTTTCGAAATACTGAATAAAAGAAAAAACATATACAAGTTATTTTACGTCAAAAATGACATAGAGGAATTCTCTACATAATACATATCATACGCGGAGTTTTCTACATATAAAAAATTACTTGTTGGAGTTGTTTACATTAAAAAATTATACATGTACCTTGCTTTTTTCATGACTTTAATTCATGACTCGCGTAAATTATTACACAGAGTGTTGTTCTGGCTTCCTTTCACTATTGTTTTAAAAATAGCAGACGGAAGGACAATATACTGCACTCATATTAACAAATTGTTTAAAAGGAAATAATAAAAATAATAAAAAAAAAATTTCGTAACACATGTAGTTGCACGTCATATTTTTCAGTGTTTTAATTCACCTTCTTTATGCGATTACTTCATCCTCGCACCACATACGTTGCTCTCATCTCCACACTCCAAATTCCTCCTCTCGTCTGCTCCATCTCGTTCTTTCTCATTTCCCTCTCGCCGGGCTCCCCAAGGCCCTGTGGTACCGAGCTTTATGGATCGTCAGCTCTCGGACGCCGGCCATCTGCCCACACACCCACATGCCCGCACTCTCGTCACCCTCACGTGCGCGAGCTAGCACGCATGCACGCACGCACGCACGCACGCACGCCCGCACGCGCGCACGCATGCACACACACACACACACACACACACACACACACACACACACACACACACACACACACACACACACACACACACACACACACTACATCAATATACATGCCAGTGCACTCAGTTATCAAAACTCGCCTTTAAATCACTTCTTACGATTCGATCTCTCACTTACTTTCTTCTCTTCTGTTTTCAAGTTTCTTTCTTTCATCAATTTTCCTTTGCTCAGTTGAGGGAAAGGTGCCCATTGTGAAGTCCTCTTAGCACTTCTCCAGCATCTCTCTCTGACTGAACTTTCTTCCACAAGTAAAGAAAGGAGCTGGAGTGAAAAAAAAACTATGCGACCACTTAACGCATTGAGCATTTACAGTATTGTCATAATGGTCAGAGTCAGCTCGTTCCCTATTTTGTGTGCGAGAAAATATTATGATGAAGAGGAAGGGAGGGTCGGATAAGCCAGGAATAGATTGATAGGACAGTGCATCGGGGCTGGACGAGGATGGATTCCGAGCTGTTTCAATGAGCCGCACTAGTGGGGGGATCTGTGCACGGGAGGCCCCGGACTACTCTGTATTGTAGTGTGACCCACTGCACAGTGCACACACCCGAATACTTCAAGGTTTTTTGTTTTGTTTTTTCTTTTCGTTCACGCGTCACATTTCTCATGTTCTGTGTATACGTCTACCAAGAGCACTCCATTAGGCTTCTTCATCAGCCTTGAACTGTCGCCCGAATTGATACATGCACTTCGGTATTCTAATGAGTCACCGTTGTTTATGAAAACGATTATTGAAAAATTTATCTCCTTGCACATGGCGACACAGAGTAATGGCGTAGAATATTTAACCTTTTTTTTCAAATAAAACTTCAGGCTGAGAGAGATCCACCAAAACTACCTAAGATTCTCATAACAAGGCGCCCAGTTCTCACATACCCTCACCATTCCTATAAGAGCTCCGTCAGACGGCCAAAATAAACTTAAAACTCCAAGGCTGCGTAAAGTTCAGCACTAAGCAGGCGGGAATAATTACGCTCCTAATGACAGCAGCCGCGCTGAGTCGCACGGGGATCACAGGAGGGATGGATGGAGGGAGAGGGAGGGAGAGATGGCTCTGCCGAGGCAATCTGAGGACGGCAGCCCAGCCAGAGCCGCCCCTCACTGTACTGCTGCATGTGTCAGTCGTGGAGCCAAGCACGCTGTAGAATTTAAATATTAGAATAAGAAAAAAAAACAGAAAGAAGTGGAGGAATATATCAATTTAAAAATATTCCATTAAGGCCCCCTACTCCTGTTGACTCCTGATGATGAACGACGAAACTTGAAAATCCTTTTCGTAAGCTAACTTTTCAAAGAAAAGGTCGAGTTCACACACAAGTAGAAGTGACGTATTAACACCACTATACAGCAGCTGCTACGTGCACCACAACACCGTTACCACCGCCACAATCTCCTCCACACACTAAACCCACTCCTTCACTACTACCACAACCATGAACAGTCCTTCTCTTCCATCTTTTCCTCCTCCTCCTCCTCCTCCTCCTCCTCCTCCTCCTCCTCCTCCTCCTCCTCCTCCTCCTCCTCCTCCTCCTCCTCCTCCTCCTCCTCCTCCTCCTCCTCCTCCTCCTCCTCCTCTATGTGCTTCCCTTCACTAACGTAAACCATGCCTCAGTTCTTGCTCTCCCCCTCTTCCCTCCTTCACTCTCTCCCCTGTGTAATTACTCAGCACTTTCCTGAAGATGACCGTACACACCTGATCCCATCTTGCCACGTGCGGGGAGAGGCGAGGTACACAGAGAGGCCGCGCCAGAGAGAAAGCAATAAGCGATACGCAGAATATGTAAGGTTTCGACAGTTCACTGTTCTCTTTTATATATGGAAAGTTAGTATACATTTCATAACGAGGAATATTGTATCCACGAGGAGAGATCTGTTGTTACTGAGCGAACAAATCATTCACAAATCCTTCGCATGTTCATGTGTAATATTCCTGAACATCCAAGGCAGTAATATAATTGTACGAAAAAAAATGTCGTGTCTCCCTCTCCTCTACTAAAGCTTGCAGCCCTCCCACCTTCCTGCCTTACAAGTGAGACCAATATATTAGCACATCCCTCCCTCTCCAATCCCCTCCTGTAATTCCTTCCACCCTTCTGCTTCTCTCCTTTCCTTCTCCTACTTAAATTGTTCCGCCT
The DNA here is from genome assembly GCF_017591435.1 of Portunus trituberculatus. Lineage (NCBI taxonomy): Eukaryota > Metazoa > Arthropoda > Malacostraca > Decapoda > Portunidae > Portunus > Portunus trituberculatus. Next base: position 1,812,138 of record NC_059273.1, read on the forward strand.
CCTCTCCCTCACTGGCGCCCGCGTCCCGATTTCATTCATCTCTACTCGAGTAGTGATCAGTTTCATTTTCCTATTCCGAGCATTGAGCCAGTGGCTAATTCCCCACGGAACAGGGAGCCAGCCACATAATTAGTATAGATGTGTCCTCTCTCTCTCTCTCTCTCTCTCTCTCTCTCTCTCTCTCTCTCTCTCTCTCTCTCTCTCTCTCTCTCTCTCATATATCACAGCTCCCTTTAATAATTCTCTTAATATCAGTCATTTGGATCACCCCACGAATCCAATTTATTCATCGTCCTTCGGTGTATTTTTCCTATCATCTTTTTAACTCAATTTGTCTCCTGCCAGATTTAAATGCACCTCTTGCCCTTACTTCCCCTTTCCTGCTCTTTCTAAAATGGCGAAGGTTAAGATGACAGGCAACAGGTGTACTGCACTAAGACAGGCAAACAGCACAAATAACTGTTCCAGATATAAGTTTTGACAGCATTGTGTCTGAGAAAATATATTTTTAATAATGCACTTCCTCACCCAAAGCCAAAGCAAATGTCATACACATAAAAAATAAATGATTTTGAAAGTTGTTGAAAGTTCTCAAACATTAAACTTCAATAGGAGTAACAAAAAAAATAAAGAATAAAAAGTAAGAGAAAAAGAACGAAACTTTCTATTGATAATTCATGATGATGCGTTCTGTCTAGACACTCGATTAAGTTTAAAAGGACCCTAAGTGTTACGTAGCCAGAGACAGTGTGCAGCCCCTACTACCCTGACAACACTGAAGTCTCTACCATCAAAAAGAAATCGGAAAAGGTAAAAAGAAAAAGAAGATATAATATTAAACTTCTGATGTTCTTCCAAACCTATAAATTTTAGAATACTCACAAATGCAAAGAGTTGTCTAATCCTGAGAGAGAGAGAGAGAGAGAGAGAGAGAGAGAGAGAGAGAGAGAGAGAGAGAGAGAGAGAGAGAGAGAGAGAGAGAGAGAGAGAGAGAGAGAGAGAGAGAGAGAGAGAGAGAGAGAGAGAGAGAGAGAGAGAGAGAGAGAGAGAGAGAGAGAGAGAGAGAGAGAGAGAGAGAGAGAGAGAGAGAGAGAGAGAGAGAGAGAGAGAGAGAGGTGGGGACAATAATTGAGACTTAAAGAAATGTGAGGTCGACATTTTTGGGAAGAAGATGAGGTGCGGAATGGTTGATTACGAAAGACGAGAGAGAGAGAGAGAGAGAGAGAGAGAGAGAGAGAGAGAGAGAGAGAGAGAGAGAGAGAGAGAGAGAGAGAGAGAGAGAGAGAGAGAGAGAGAGAGAGAGAGAGAGAGAGAGAGAGAGAGAGAGAGAGAGAGAGAGAGAGAGCAGCAATTTGAGGATGAGGAAGGAGGAATGAGGAGGCATGAGGGAGAGAGAGAGAGAGAGAGAGAGAGAGAGAGAGAGAGAGAGAGAGAGAGAGAGAGAGAGAGAGAGAGAGAGAGAGAGAGAGAGAGAGAGAGAGAGAGAGAGAGAGAGAGAGAGAGAGAGAGAGAGAGAGAGAGAGAGAGAGAGAGAGAGAGAGAGAGAGAGAGATAATAGGAGAGACGCTGAGAGACGAACAGAGGGCCGGGGAAGTAAGAGGCAGCAACAGCAATTATGGGGCCGAATTGCAGCCTCTTGCGTTACGCCAACAAGCGCGTTTGGGTGGCTGATATTGGCGATGATGGCGGTGATGACAGAGCTCTAGATCCTCCCCCTTTTCCCTCCCCTAGACCCTCCCACCATTGCAACATAGAGTAATGGACGCTGACTCCATTTTCTACACTAGAGAAGGAGGTGATGGTAGCGGCAAAGTCTGGTAGCTCCAGTCACTCTTCCTGGACAGAGTGGAATGCTGGAAAAGCTCCGGTCAGGTCCCGCTACTTTATAATTCATCGAGGGCTAAGTTGTTTTCCAGGCCACGTCATTGTTCATTCCAGATACGTCACGCCTGTGTTACTATTTATGTTATTCATGCCTGTCTTAGTATTTGTGGCGGTGGAGATGGGTTACGGTAAGTTAGGTTAGGTTATGTCGGTCATGCTTATCTATCGTATTGTTTTTAGTGGGGATGGTGGCAGTAGTTAGTCATAATGGAGTTGATAATAGTAGTAGTGGTAGTAGTAGTAGTAGTAGTAACAATAATAATAATAATAATAATAATAATAATAATAATAATAATAATAATAATAATAATAATAATAATAATAATAATAATAACAAAACGGAGGCTCACACAATAAAGGGGATTGACTTAAAATGAATTATTAATAGAGGAAATTCATTCATATTGACACCCGTGCTTACGCATACACCGCCTCCCCTCCTGCCGACACTTCCCTCCCTATTACCACCTCATTGCCGCAGCCCATCACAGCTCTCACCACTTCACCACCTCGCTCATTACGCCACCACTATCACCCTTGCAGCCACCACTGCCACCCAACGGCTCACGCCTCAAATGACCACCACCACCACCGCCGCCGCCACCGCCATCGCCTCTCCCTCTATTGTACAATCAGCCTTCATGTACTTGAAAGTCACAAACGTAGTACATTTCAGCCATCCATCTCCCCCTCTTCTTTGCCTTCAGTATCTTTTATAACTTTGTGCGTGAGTATTTAAACAGTTTTCTCCCTCTTCCTATTCCTCCCTTCGTTTTCTTCCCCTAAGTGTGTCTGCCTTTCTTTTTTTCTCACAGCTCCCCTCAATCTTGGGGCTGGAAATAGTTATGGAACTTAAATTATCTCAGACCCGACCTTTACATCCCGAACCATTCCCCTCTTCTTCCCTTCCTTTCCTCCTGTCCCCTCATCTAGTCTTCACATGCCCTTACTCGCCTCCGCCACTTGCCCTCAGCCTCCAGCCTGACCATCCAGCCTCCCTTCTCCTCTCTCTCCTCCTCCTCTCCCGTCCCTTCTAAATGTCAACCTTGTCTTAAGATATCCTTTCATCCATCTCCTTTCCCTCTCGCAGAAAAGACCCACACACACACACACACACACACACACACACACACACACACACACACACACACACACACACACACACACACACATACACAAACATACTAGTAGGTTATATTCCGAAGTAATGTGACAGAAACCATTGTGCTTTCAGAAATATAAATAGTTTATATATATATATATATATATATATATATATATATATATATATATATATATATATATATATATATATATATATATATATATATATATATATATATATATATATATATATATATATATATATATATATATATATATATCGAAATGCTTCCACGAAATCAGATACTTTTCCATAAAGTCGTCAGAGTGAACTTAATTCAATTATTTTATCTGCGCTTTTTCTTTCAGATGAAATATATTTCTGATCGCAACATGTACGAGAGAGAGAGAGAGAGAGAGAGAGAGAGAGAGAGAGAGAGAGAGAGAGAGAGAGAGAGAGAGAGAGAGAGAGAGAGAGAGAGAGAGAGAGAGAGAGAGAGAGAGAGAGAGAGAGAGAGAGAGAGAGAGAGAGAGAGAGAGAGAGAGAGAGAGAGAGAGAGAGAGAGAGAGAGAGAGAGAGAGAGACTTGAGCCAAATGTACGAGCCCTCACCTCCCCAGCCCCTTACCCGACACAGCCTGACGATGACCCAAACTACCGCCTTGAGTCTCGGGGAACGGGTTCGTGGTCCTCTCCCCACAACGTCTTTATAAGGACAAACTCCCTCATTACTTGGCGGCTGAACCCAAGACCTATAATCAGGTTGTGGCACAAACTCTCCTCTAGACAATCCGCGGCGTCGCAGACTGTACTTGCTTTGTGATTAGATATGTTACGGTTTCCCAGGAAGGTGATGGTATCTAGCAATGAGAGACTACTACACATGCCACGCCTGTTCCAGGTCCTATCACTTTTTCATGGCCGAACTGGCTGAAAATTACCAGCAAATCATAAAATCAATATTCCTTGCTATTTTGTACTCCGTTCCGCTTTGCCTGAAGGAAACAAATGACAGTGTAATGTGTTAGTTTGCTAAAAGCACTCCTCGCTATTCTTAAAAGTTATCAGATTCACCAGTCCTTTTCTTTTAGTTCATATTTTCATGGAAGTTACAATTAACAACGACGATAAAAGCAAGAAACATTATTTAGTGTACATGAGAATGATAATAACCCGGCGAGGAACTGTGGAACCTTTGTGATTTTAGTCCTTCCTACTTCACTCTTCCCTCGAGCTCCAAACGCACGCCACTACACACACACACACACACACACACACACACACACACACACACACACACACACACCATTAAGACGACGTTCCTGTCTGCAAACGTGTTCCAGTTGACTATTAAGCAGCACTATCACCTCGCTTCTTCTGCCTTGTCCTGCCTGGCGCGTTGCTTAATTAGGCATACCCAAAGGCATTCGCCAAAGCAGTGTTTTAAAATGCTCCATGGTCTCACTACTTACACAGCGCCACTCTTTGCTCTAATTCAGTGAAGCAAGGCGCGCTTTGCTCCCTTTCCACACTTGCCAAAGGGTTGTGGTGGCTGCGGGCTTTGAGAGTGACGGTGCAACTCTAATAAGAAAGATATCCAGAGAGAGAGAGAGAGAGAGAGAGAGAGAGAGAGAGAGAGAGAGAGAGAGAGAGAGAGAGAGAGAGAGAGAGAGAGAGAGAGAGAGAGACAGACAGACAGACAGACAGACAGACAGACAGACAGACAGACAGACAGACAGACAGACAGACAGACAGACAGACAGACAGACAGACAGACAGACAGACAGACACACCCAAAGACAGACAGACACACCCAAAGACAGACAGACACACCCAAAGACAGACAGACAGACAGACAGACAGAGGAGGTGGGAGAGAGAAGGGAGCCTATCCTAATGATTTTAGTAAAGACAACAAAAGAATTCTGCTTCGGCACAAATAAAGAGACTGTTGACTTTCCTCGTTTGAAAACAGAACTTATTATCATATGGAAGATAAGACTCCCAGACGCATAATTTATACATGAAAATGTGAAGCAATATTTTTTTTTCTTTTAATTTCAAACAATTCTGACTCACGGGTGCTATTAATATACATCCCGCAGTATGAACACGTACACACGCACACGCTCATGCACGCACACCCGCACACGGACACACATACCATACGCGAAAGAGTTTTCAGCTTCAATTTCTCTATCTGCAAAGATCAGAGAGAGAGAGAGAGAGAGAGAGAGAGAGAGAGAGAGAGAGAGAGAGAGAGAGAAAGGAGGGTCATAATAATAAATAAACATATAGAAAAAGCCAGACAAACATGCAGGAAAAAAAATAATTAAACAGGCAATGGACTCAGTAATACGTACGAAAAAAATTAATA
>NC_059273.1:1822500-1827500 GCF_017591435.1 Portunus trituberculatus
AGTGAGGCGTGCACGAAGACTCGGAGAAAAAAAAAAGAAAATTGAATGGAGAGCTGTATGCAAAGGACTCACCGCTCTTGTGTGGCTACTTCTGAATGGTGGTGGTGTGTCTCGCTGCGTACTAAGAGGGGGTAAAGAATTAATTGTATACAAACCACTTCTACTTGTACTGCTGAGACCGGGACCACAACGACGACGACGATGAAGAAGAAAAGAAAGAAAGAAAAAGAAAGAAAAAAGAAAGAAAGAAAGAAAGAAAGAAAGAAAGAAAGAAAGAAAGAATCATGGTAGAAGAGAGAAGGAAAGGAAGAGTAGGAGGAGGAGGAGGAGGTGGAGGAGGAGGAGGAGGAGGAGGAGGAGGAGGAGGAGATGGAGATGGAGATGGAGATGGAGATGGAGAAGGAGATGGAAGAGAAAGAGAAGGAATAGGAATAGGAAGAAGACGAGAACAAATAAAAAAAAGGGAAAATAATGAAAAAAAGTTATGATATTAATGGCAATGATGATGAAAAATGAAGGAGAAAAAGATAGCGTATTTTCTTTGATGTTTGTCTTCTTTACTATAAGTAAAATGGGATATTTGTTGTGAGAATGAATTAAATGTTGCGCTCTCTCCTTTCCAGAAATACTCTCACTTCACTCAACATTCCCTGATGCACGTCACTCCCCTCCCTGACACGTGGCCTTTTCTTGCCTTCCCTCCCTCACACTCTCCCACCTTTCCCACACACACACACACACACACACACACACACACACACACACACACACACACACACACACACACACACACACACACACACACACAGACGCACTCCCACACCCACACAGACGCACTCCCACACAAACACAAACACAAACACACACACACACACACACACACACACACACACACACACACACACACACACACACACACACACACACACACACACACACACACACACACACACACACACACACATTCCCCTCTAGGCAACAGTCACTTACCCCACTGTCTTGCACACATTTGCTATACTCGACTTGCAATATTCTGCTTCATATTCCAGATTCATTTAGCAAGCAGGTAAACAGGTATGCTGAATAGCTGTACCTAGTGATATGTTTGCTAGTCATCGGCAGTGCAGTTCTTTACTCAGAGTTAACAAATGTGATTATCTATCAGTGATGGGTTGATTAACAAACCTGTTTCACTGGAAATTGAAATCCACGTAAGCCAATTGATTCAAACGTATATGTCGTTTCTGAAATAGCGAAGATGAGGATGCTGATTTGTCGAGTCATGTGGCAAGGCGTGGATTGGACGGGAAACCAATTTATTACAATAACACTTCGCCTTTACCGCAACGCCTTTGTGTAAACTCCGATATCTGATTGTATTAAAGTATTGCCAGCATCAAATAATGTTCACACAAGAAAACAAACTGCTATATCAACAAAAAGCTTTGTATTTCCCTTGCAGCAATGCCATTACAGACGAAGGCAACAACCAGATGTGTGTGTAGGTGAATAATTGTAAAACCTCTATATCAGATATTATCAGAGTATCACTAACGTCAAGTATTGTGCCAGGGAGAGAGAGTATAAAGCTCTCTATGAACAAAAGGGTTTATAACTAGTAGGCACGGAGGAGGGGGGCTGAAAGACGGTGATAAGAATAATTGTATTACCTTTATATCACATCATATCAATTTACGAGTATCGCTCACAACTAATGTGAGGGCAAGGACACACACTGCTGTACACACAAACAGGTCTATCTTCGCGCTGCAGTAATGCCAGTAGATATACATGACGTTAGGACGGTGGGTGGAAATATACGTGTGAGTAATAATTATTGTAAGTGTAAGTCAAGCAGACTCTCCCCATTACCGTGAGGGAAAATTAAGAAACACTGCTGCAGAACGGCTGATGACAATACCTCACGAATATCAGGTAATTGTGGCTTAATTAGAGCTGGCGGAACTAGAGTGAGGGACTACCTGGACCCTCACAGCCTGGCAGGGAGGACGAGAAAAGGAGTGGATGGAAGAGAAGCGCACGACGATGCGAATAGATCAGCTTGTAACGAAGTGTGGAAAATATATATACAGAAAAAAAACTACAAATTGCGTATTTCCAGGCTGTCTGTGTTCTCAAATAGACACGCTAATTCGAATTTGAATATTTAATAGCTTTCTTTTTTCACGTTGAGCTTTTTTTTCAAATCATATGGATAATCCTGCAAAAGCTACGGCAACAAATTATCATTGTTTTTAATAATTTTTAATACAGAAATTGTAAGTTGCTGTGCAGTGCAGAGACAGGCATGCACAGATGGAGACAGAGGAGGGTGGAAGAGAGACAGACACACGAACACGCAGACAGACACAGAGGCGGAGTAGTAATAATTGAATTATGCAAATGAGGTATTGGCTTAGAGCACCGCCCAGCCAGTGCCCGAGGAGTGGAATTCAGTGTTCTTAACGGAGGCCCGTATTATACTATGTTCATGCAGGAGAGGAGGGAACAGGGAGTGCTAGAGGAGGAGTTAGGAGACACAGGCGATAAGGAGAGAGGCATTCAAGGTAAGGGGGAGATAAGACTCAAAGACAGCCTAGTAAATAGAAGGGACTCAAAAAAAGAGACGCTGGGAGTTGAAATTGCTGCAGCAGCCCCGTCACACAGCAGAATTATTATCTTCAGCTGGAAAAAGGGAAAGCCAATGTGAGAAAGGAAATATTGTGAACATTTTCAGAGCGAAATGATAATTTCACAGCAAGGAATGATACTAAAAGCTCTTTAACAAATTAAGCATCAAGATAGAGAATGGGACACAAAGAAAGAAGGAAAGAAGATTATAAAGATATCTCGTAAGTTATCCTGAGGCAAGATAAGTTTCCTTGGACGAAATTAGCTGAAGGCATTTGGAGCAGCAAACAGCGTGGCTTAGAGGGATGTCAGTCCTAAGTCTCTTTTGTTATTCCTTTCCCAGCAACTTTAGTAGAGTATAGAGTATAAAAGTTTCGTAAACCAAAAATCTTCGGAAATGTATAAAGATCATGAAAGGAGTAATTCGTCGTTCCGCATTCCGTGACATCCAGACTCTAAAGAAGCCGTGAAAAAAAAAATCATGTGAAATGTCAAGACTGATAGAGTGGCCAAGCGGAAACACAAAAGGTAAAGAAACTCCGTCTTTTTAGTCCTCAGGTTTATAGAGATCTATCGCTCGAAGGCAATTTATTATTCACGCGTCAAAGATGTTCTGGAAGACACAAGGTCAGTGTTGTTATCTGCACGCAAACCAAGCCAATGTTGGCCTTCCACACCCATCTCCGGGGGCGAGTCAGTGTCAAGTTATGTACCCTAGCCAGTCTCGCCCATTGCCCCCATCCCTCCCCCCCCCAATTCTCACCGTTGTACCCAACTCTCTCTGTGCAACCCACCCTCACCCACTCAGCATTCAAGCAAGACAGTCCGAGCACACCAACACGCCAGACGCTCTATCCAGTCCTGCCGTCTCTTCTTGCCACCGAAGCTCTGAGCGCCTCACCGTGATCTACTCCGCACCTTAAGCTAGACTTCCCATTCCTTAATAATTTACACCCGAGCCGCGTCCACCTCCACCTTCATCCCCTTTGTGTCATTGTATCCCAAGCAGCCCCACCCGCCTCATCACAGCCCCTTCTTGAGCCCTTGCCAGCTCCGCCTAACCCACCCATGCCTATTCTGTTCCTAAACTAGCCCCTCCCAACTCACTTTGTGTTTAATACATTCCTGAAGGTAAGACCGCATAGTATATGGAAGGGCGTAGCTATTAAGACAGAGAAACGTGCAACGAATGGAAATAAGAATGTTGTGGTGGACAAAGGAACACCTGAGAAAGGAGGTGAGAAGAACGCCTGGAGTGGAGTGCATCAGTAAGGTGGTGGCGAGCAAGAGACTGAGATAATATGACGAGGCGGTAAGGAGAGAAGGTCATGTTAGAGCTGGAAGAGCACTGGTGGAGGGAACAGTATCAAGAGGAAGACAGAGAATAAGATGTAAGATGAGGTGGAGGCAGAGACGAGGGCAATGGGAGCGGGTAGGAAATTGTAATGGACACACAGACATGGAGAAGGCATGTGGAGGGCACCAGACCCTGATGATGGGAATAACGGTATGAAAGAAGGAACAGAGGAGTGAAAAATAATAAGATAATGATACGTAAGATAGAAAGAAATGAAATGCGAAGTCCAACTCAATAATTAGTATCCATCAACCTACCCTTACATCCATTACCCTATCCAGCTCATCCAAGACCAGCGTGGTCCCACCAACACCTGCCCAACAAGCCAATATCACCCCACCATCATAGTGTACCCAACACGCCTGTCCCGCCTCATCATTACTCTATATAAGGGGAGGCCAATGTTAACTTCTTTGTGATGCAAGAAGCAAAGATACCCAAGAATATCAGCGCCACTGATGCCGTGTTCCCCTCCGTCAGCTCTCAAGATAGTTGAAGAGTGAGCTGCGCGGTACGTTCTGCCAGTGCTGCTTCAAGGCCATCAGAATTTATGGCGTTGAAAAGACTTTAACACAAGACTTGACCCAAGAACTCCCGCCATGTCCGTACACGCGGGGAGGGTTAATGGTCATGGTCTCAGAACAGCAGCGTTACGACCTACTTCCTTCGTTTTGTCTCTTTTCCGTGAGCCGCCGCAGAGGAAGACACGCAGCTTTATACAATAGCTTTGGGTTTCATTCCGCACGAAGCACGGTAATCCTTCTCACATTTGCCTGTGTCGCAGCTGTCCGCCTGTGCTGACCAATCTTGTGCTATATCAATGCGTCGGCACTGCCGCCGGTGTTAGTCACAGAACATTTGGTTCATATATCTATTTCATTGTTTATTAACTCAGGCATTGAAGATCAGTAAGAATTTTGGCTAAATTTGCCTTTGCCAGGTCTGCGTTTTGCTGCCAATCTTAACCGCCTGTATGTCGTGTGAGGATAACTGCACTTTAATTCTAATGGTG
>NC_059273.1:1835000-1837500 GCF_017591435.1 Portunus trituberculatus
ACGTGGAGTGGAGTGGTGTGGTGTGGTGAAATCTTGTGATGATTACGGTGTGGTGGAGTGTAATATGTCGATCGTGGTACGCTGTGGTGGTGGTGGTGGTGGTGGTGGTGGTGGTGGTGGTGGTGGTGGTGGTGGTGGTGATGGTGGCGGCGGCGGTGGTGGTGGTGGTGGTGGTGGTGGTGGTGGTGGTGGTGGTGGTGGTGGTGGTGGTGGTGGTGGTGGTGGTGGTGGTGGTGGTGCTGCTGCTGCTGCTGCTGCTGCTGGAGGTGGTGGTTGAGCGTTGTCTAAAATCCCGATAGAAAATAGCCACGACTCAACTCTCCACCTGCAAGGCGTTACTCCAGCCAGTGATTCAAAATATACTGCAAGCAACACACACACATTATTTCCGCCATTATAAAGACCTCTGCAATATTCCGCAATAAATTTTCAGTCACCAGGAATGAATACAACGTTGCATGAAATATCCCCTTGAAAAAAGTATAATGGTCTTTGCGACGATAAAGTAAAACATTATTACAAGTATCAAAGATTTAGATCCAGGGGATGGAGTGGACTTTTTCAAACCTGTGCTCCAGTCCTCTGTGGTGGTGGTGGTGGTGGTGGTGGTGGTGGTGGTGGTGGTGGTGGTGGCCCAGTGAAGAGCGTTCATACTTTCATAGACCAGACACACGAGGAATCACTAATTAAGTCCGGGAAAAATATATTCATAAACAAAAGGTGAAAAAATGCATATGGAAGATAAGTGTGTAAATCATATTCGATCCATGTGAGTATGAGTATTTTTCTCTTTACTATTTGTGAGTCATATTTATTCGTGCGTGCGTTTCATTCTCTCTCTCTCTCTCTCTCTCTCTCTCTCTCTCTCTCTCTCTCTCTCTCTCTCTCTCTCTCTCTTATCCTACCTGATCTTTAACATACTGATGCTGCAATAGGAAATATCGAACACCACGGGAGCTTCTGAAACACTTCCTATAACACAAAGGTGACCCACCCACCCAATCACCACCACCACCATCATACGCTCCGGGCAGAGGAAATACCCGGTGCCCGCCAGGTGGTGTGTGTGCCCCGCCCTCAGCCAAGGTCACGTGGTCATGGCCATTCCAGACAAACAGGTTCCATTTTTTTTTTTTTTATCTATCTTATTTTTTTCTTTCTTTCTCATGTTCTTTCCACCGACATATTTTGGTATTCTTTCCAAAAAATGTTTGTTTTCATGTGATGAAACTGTAATACTTTTCGGTCAGTCACACCACACGAGCGGACACACACACACACACACACACACACACACACACACACACACACACACACACACACACACACACACACACATCTATTCATTCCACATCGCGTAAACTTTTTCACCTACTTGCCCCCCCTACGTGTGGCCTCCCGGGCATGTCCTCGCCATCTATCGTGTTCGCGTTTCATCAGTTTTCGTATCTTTCCCAGCCACTCCTTTGTGAAGCTCTCCACAGCCTCGCTCACAAGCCACAAGCATGTAAACTCCAATATACGCTTCATGAAATATTTCCACTTAAAATCCCCAAATAATTCATGCCTCTCTCTCTCTCTCTCTCTCTCTCTCTCTCTCTCTCTCTCTCTCTCTCTCTCTCTCTCTCTCTCTCTTGCCCATTCCTGTTTTTCCACTATCCGCTCCCCTCGTCTCCTTCCTCAGTACTATTTAAGCTAAGCGCCCGCACACCCCTGCTACCTTTTTATTTCAACTCAAGTCCCATGACATAATTCACCTCCGCGCCTTTATCACGCTGAATACACGTTGGGAAAGTAGTATATACACGCCGGAAAAGTACTGTCTTTAATGTCCTTTCTTATCCCCACCTTCGCTAGCCGCACTAACTCCACCAGTATCCTCGCCCTTTTCGTGGTTAAAAATGCAACTGCCAACCTTCTTCTGTTCTTCATTTCTTTTTGTTGTGGTTGTCAGTGAATGTGCATTAAAGCAGCAGTACTCCTCTCGAGAGGCACGCCAGCCGAGGAGAGAGAGAGAGAGAGAGAGAGAGAGAGAGAGAGAGAGAGAGAGAGAGAGAGAGAGAGAGAGAGAGAGAGAGAGAGAGAGAGAGAGAGAGAGAGAGAGAGAGAGAGAGAGAAAAATACGTGGGCTAGAGCGTAAAAATATTAAATAACTGATGGTTTATTAATTAAATGAATTAAGTGAACGTAGTATGAAAATAATATAAAAAAAAAGCGCGCTGTCACTGCGTAAAAGGAATAACAAAACAATATTTCGTGAAAGGGAAAGCAATGGGGCGCTGTGACAGGTTTGTGATGTAATACAGTAACAGCAGCAGCCAGGGGTGAAGTGAGGGGAGGAACCAGGTGACTCCAGCACAGCATCACCCATTGACGCTATGGGAAGGGCGAAGGGGAAGAGCAGGTCATATTTACCTCCTCCGGGACTTTATATTCATTTCTCCACACCATAAAGTAAGACATTTCAGTTCAATAAAGCTTTAATGTGTGTTGTAAAAGC